>NW_026099868.1:0-1933 GCF_025091365.1 Daktulosphaira vitifoliae | reverse complement strand
ACATATATCTGAAGTTATAAACACACAAATATTTTAAAAATAGAATATAAATGTAAAACAAAACACTGTCAAAGTGTATAAATAAATATCAATAAAATAAATAGGATAATGTTTATCATTTCACGACAATTTTATTGACATTTGACAAAATTTAAAACATCGACCAGAAATTAACGATATAGCACATACTAAGTTGAAACTGAAAGTTATTGGGTTAACCTATAGCTGTTGAAATTGGTAATTTGTATTTTTCCGTAATAAACCGTTTACCAACCAATCTAGTATTTAATATATTACCTATAATGAATTAAGATAGTGCTAACATGTACCCATTCACGTTTATTTCATTTATGTTTTAACGATTTGAAAACAATGATTGTAAGATTATTTTATTACTGCATAAAGTTTATTGTTTATTTACAAAAAATATAACAGTATCTAATAATACACTTATCGATTATATGACTATGAAATTTAATTTATGTAAGAACTTAGAAGTGTCAGTAAAAATATTTGACTAATAGTTTGGAAATTGGAAGGAGCAAGGCCATATCTGGGAGGGTTAGGAGTTTTAGTTGCATTATGTAATAATTAAAAAATACATATTTTTAACACAGTTAAAACCTCACAATATTTGTATTCCGTGCCCCAAAACTAGGTTATAGTTAAGGCCTTTGAAAAGTAGTGTAGGGGTGAAAATTCCCACGTTTCCTCATTTAGGTTTTTAACTTATCTATTGATCAAATTACGACTACATCACTGTTGAAATGTATAAAGTTAAAAGTTCAACAAAATAATTATGAAATATTGTATGTAGAAAATATAAAGTGGAATGGGGGGTGTGGGGGGGGCGGAGCCCCCCACGTTATTATCTATTCATAATATAGGTGTATACCCATAAACATTTTTAGGACTACACCACTGGTTAGGTATTTATCTATAATTTGGTATATATATTCTTTTAATCTGCCCCTTCACCTGTCCATAGAGGGGAAATCAAAATGACGACTTTTCAAAAAATTTAAATGTCCAACTTAGATTTTGAACAAGTTCCGGAAATACTGACACTTTTATTTAACTTTATTTTGTCTTTGTATGGTACAGAACGCCGTTACAATGATCTAGTTGACCAGTTGTTACAAAGATCATTAATTATATTATTTCGTCTGATCAATAGCATCTTGCTTTACTCACCCCCTTGCCCACCCATCACGGCAAATCGATGACCTCCGTGTCGGTTTTCATCCGTGTATTGTTCATTGTCATAAGTCAGTCAGTCTATTGTTTTTTGTGTCACTTTTTTTCTGTTGCAAGCACCTTCGCTTGAATAGTAAATTGTTCGGCCGTTCTACGCCATAGATTTTATTATTTGTTGTTGTACCCTTGTGCTCAAGTTTTCGTGTCACGCCACCAGTGATTGTGCCCTAACCATCACTAAATATCATCATTGCCATAGTCTGTTCTCATCTGCCATTACGCACCTGGATTTACACTCTGACTCGTCATACTCAGATGTTCGACACCATTACCACAAAATCTCATACAGTCTACACATCATTATCAACAACTTCATCTATTCAGCTGAGTTTACATTATTTTTTAATGTTATTTATTGTTTGTTTTAATTGAGATTAACTATTTTATTTTATGCCGCTTCGCCGGCCACTAGTATTTAAGGGGGGCCCTTAAATTTAAGATACTCTCTAAGGAATTTCTAATATAAGTGACTATTTGTTATCTAATTATTGTATACTCTCGTTTACTTATTGGATGTATAGTTAGCCCTCATCTCCTAAGTGACCCGCATCATTAATAATGTTTTTTAAACAGGCTTAAGGTAAAATGGCATTCTATTGCGGTGCACAACTAGCAGTCCTACGGTCTAGCTGACTCGTACAAAACAGTCTTCATGGTAAAAATGGCTACCATATAC
>NW_026099867.1:12610-15569 GCF_025091365.1 Daktulosphaira vitifoliae | reverse complement strand
AATGCTTTTGCGCTAGAATATTGACTTGTCGATTGTACGTACTCAATTTTATTGCTTCTATTAACTTTATTTATAATATTTCTTGATTGATGAGATTCTATTTTTGATTTTGCTAAGGTTAAAGGTGAACGTATGTCCTTAAATTGAGCGTTTAACCTAAAAGCTAGTTTTTTGAGTTGCAATTTTTTGCTGTGTGATTTTGGCTCTGGCATAATTGACACTTTGTGTCATCTGCTTCCTTTTTTCTGGATCTGCAGACATTTGCTTCGTGGCCGTATTTTTCACAAATTTGGCATTGAACTATTAATTTTTTGTTACGGAAACAATTCTCAGTAATGTGGTTAGTCCTGTGGCAAATATCACATTTTCTGTTTTTGCCGGACGTGTTACCATTAAATTTTTTTACTGTATTAGTCCGTGATTTTTGAAAATCTAAAAGTTCTTTGACTTGCCTTTTTAATTGCTCTAGCTCATTTTCTTGTTTTTTATTTGACATGTGTTGGATTTGCTCCTTAAAAATGTCTGTTCTAATTTCTGAACTAGACTTACTTTTATCGCCTTCTATGAGAAATTCTGTAGTCTCCCATTTTCTTATGTTCTTTTTTAGACTGTCCAAGGTGTCATTTTCCAGCATCGATACCATTCTTAAAATGTCGGGGCGTAATCCCTTCATAATAAGATGTACTTTTTCTTTTTGTGACATGTCTTTATTTATACGTAAGCATAAAGCTTCAGCTTCATTTAAATAAGAGCTTACGGATTCGTCCGGTTGTTGATGGCGTTTTTGTAATATCATTCTTATCATGTCTGTTTGAGCTGTTGGCTCAAATTCTAACCTTATTTTATACTCTAGATCTTCCCACTTGATTTGGCCGACAGTGTTTTCTTCTAGATTTTCATAGAAATGTAAAGCCGTACCTTCTAAGAAAGCTGGTAAAAACTGAACTTTTTCTTCGTCGTTCCATTCATTTATAATGCTGGCCCTCTTGTATCGCTTAAGAAACAGGTCTACACTTTCGTGGACTTCTCCTCTAAACTGGCCTGGCTTGAAGAATGGCTTTCTACGGTTCTTGATGTCATTATTAGCCATGTTTTTGGTATGTGGTACTGTAAAAGATTCGTTAAGATCTACAACGAAATCTTCCGGAAGCCACTGACCTTTGATGTACCTAACCAAGCGGTCTCTCTTTTGTTCTAAAGTGCCGGCAGTGGTTAGTTTTCTCTTGATTAACTCAGATATGGCTTCGTTAGAATTTAGCTTGTGTGCCCAACCTGTTTTGTAAGATGAGCGTTCGTTTTCTTCTGACGGTGTAGGATTAAGTTCGATGAGTGATTTTGAATATTCTTCTTTGGCCATCAAGTGTTGGATGAGTTGGTTTAATAATTATTTTTTTCTTATACTATAACAACAACCCTAACGTAATATATACGTTACCTTTGTTGGGCGCCACTCTGTCGTAACACAGGAAAGAAAATAATAAAAGGTAAAAAAGGTAAAAAAGGTAAATATGTGTAAGTGTGTGTACGAAGATGAATATGAGGAGGTGGTGCCTGCTGTCTAGGTATTCACGTGCGTGTTGTCGTACAGCAGTCACCGTGCTCGGCTGACACTCCGGGTTAGCTGTGGGTGTCGAAAGGCTGTTGTTATAGGAAGGGAGAATAAGAGTAACACCTAGGTATGAGGTGCAGACGAAGTGCAAGACACAAATACCAGGTGTACGCAAAAGGAGCCCAAAGTATGAGGTGCAGACGAAGTGCAAGACACAAATACTTGGGGTACAGGAGAGGACAATGAAGTACGAGGTGCAGACGAAGTGCAAGACACAAGTACTCTGAAATGTCGAGGAAAAGAGTATATAGGTTAGAAAAGGAATAAACAAAGACTTTACTTTAAACAGTAAGCCGGACAGCGACAACCGAGTACTGAGACTGATGAATGACACAAGGCACTGGAGTCGACTGACGACGATGGTCAGGTCTATTGGGTTTTTATAATAATTACACTTATTGCCGATTTGGCAATAAATATTATTTGTTAATTCATCAATCTCAGGCAGCGGATGTGCTGTCTGTATTTTATTAAAATAATTCTCACGATTATGAAAATGTGACACCATCACACTATTATGCGTTTTATTTATATATGAAAAGAACTTGCTTTAATTATTTATCTTTTGACGAAGTGCTAATTAAATACTTTTAAACATATATAAACATATCGAGATAATTATCAAATCATTTTATAAGCAATTTACAAGAATAAAAGAAGTAAGTAATTTTATGTTATCCCAATTATTTAAAGTTAATAGTTTGAGTAAAGGATGACAAAGCAATAGATCATTTATTAAATTAATATCTTAAAGTGTCAATTTTGACTGGTTGGTTAAAGAAATTATACATAATCACGTTATATGGTATTCGTGAACTGGCTCTGCCGTTTCGTTGCCTTAAAGATGTTTTAAAAAACCTAGCGTGATTTCTACTGTATAAATTAGGCTCTGGTATTCGTGGACTGGCTCTGCCGTCTCGTTGCCGAGGTATTCGTGAACTGGCTTCGCCGTTTCGTTGCCTCTTAGTTAGGACATTAGAAACTAACCAGACAAAAGTTTATTCTACCTCTATAAGAGGAACTTAATATATATTTTTATATCTACTTGTCTTTGTCGTTCTAAACCCTCGAACCATACGACCCCGATAGAACCACAACATCAGGTTCTCACTAAGCCCATCACCCTTCATTTATTTTCATTATTTTTACTTAACGATTATTGATTGATATATTTGAATTATAACACCCCCCTCCAAGGCATAAGGGATAAACTTAAAAAGTATTACATAGTTAAAAATTCAAGAATAATGTGTAACTAAAAATAATTAAAAAAAAAAAATGTTTAAATTATTATTATTCTGCAAGTAATTCAGTGGGTTATGATAAAAAAATCACCCTGTATATATATAT
>NW_026099867.1:0-10917 GCF_025091365.1 Daktulosphaira vitifoliae | reverse complement strand
TCGAATTAAACGTTGAAAACTATACTATTGAATAGACCACTTTCTACCGAAAATATTTTGGTAAAATTAGCTACTACTATCTACTGTTCTTTTCATAGAGGTCGATCAAAGTTATCATTTTTTCAGTACTCGTGGCTTGTAATTTAAACTTTTCACCATGGTCGCTTTTACTGAGCCAATTATTTTGCGTTTATACATTTATGAATATATATTTTCTAGTTTTAATAACAATACAATTGAAGAAAAAAAGTAGCTCAAAGTTTTATATTTTAAACATTTTAAAAATAAAATTCATACGTCACTTCAAAAATGTATTTCATTTAAATAAATAAATCTTTTGACATATTGTTCATCAAAATCGGTCCAGCGAGAGCTGAGATTGAGCGTTCACAGACACAAAAAAAAAAANAGATTAAGCGTTCACAGACACAAAAAAAAACACATCATAGTAAAATTAATACCTTCTCAGTTTCGCATCGAAGCTAAAACTACCCCCTAACCCTCCTAGAACGATTCAAATTTAAAAATTGGCCGTGATCACCCAATGTAAAAGTTATTAGATTGTCATATTTAGAATATGGTTTTTGGCTAACTTTTTTCCATTGTGCAGAGTAACCAAGTAGATTAGAAGATCTATGGTCTCTCAAATAAACGGAATATTTATCTAAAAAATAGAGTGATTGGCAAAACAAATAGGCCTTAAATAGTTAAGTAAGGAAATATTCTATAACTCTTATTTAAAAATTCTAGTTGCGCTACTGTCGAACTATTCAGTGTGATTTATTAAATACACAACCCCCTATTTTTCGTTAAATAATGATTTTTTCATAAATATTTACAAATTAAAACTATATTTTTTTTTAATCATAATAAATATTAAGATTATTGTAAGAAAAAAATATTTGTATAGGTAGATTTTAGGTGTAAATTTCAAAAGTTAAAAAGAAATCTATAATTATTTTTTTACTATTAAATGGCGAATAGTTTAAATAAAATGTTGACTGGTCGATAACTCTTTTTGTAACATTACTTTTTGAGTTATTAGCATTTAAAGATTTACAAAAGGCGGAGAGCAGAGTAGTGTTTAACACGACGTTCAATTTTTACAATAACGCACAAATATAAATTCTTCCGCGTTGCGCAATCCACTAGCCTGTAACTAAAAATTATATTATCTCAAAAAGTAGTAATACAAAATTAATTATCGATTATTAATTATTTTTCGATTCATAAAAAACTAGTAACAAAGTATTCACTTAACAAAAAATTGTAAAGAAAATTACAATATATCAGAATGTTCAAAAAGTAAGAAAACAGGTCAATTGTTACGAACAATGAGAACAATAGAAACTTTTTCCTTACTGTAAAATATTAGTGATTATAATATTTTCCGTAAGATGAAAACTTTAGTCTAGTAATACAAAAACTGTTAAGTCGTGTAAAGCTCAAATTTTGTATAAATTATCTTTAAATGTATA
Organism: Daktulosphaira vitifoliae; assembly: GCF_025091365.1. NCBI lineage: Eukaryota > Metazoa > Arthropoda > Insecta > Hemiptera > Phylloxeridae > Daktulosphaira > Daktulosphaira vitifoliae. Next base: position 9,439 of record NW_026099867.1, on the reverse strand, counting down.
GGAATAAAATTCCAGCCGGCGCTCCTCAAATTTTAAGACTTTAAAAATAGCAACTACCTTACATACTATATCTTGTATAATTGTGCCACGACGACTTAATTATCTACTATCAAATNACAATTGTGCCATGACTTAATTATCTACTATCAAATGTCTAGACGATGAATTGTATATTTTTATGCTATATTGTAAAACGTAATTCAAGAGCCCGCATAGAATATCCTTATTTAAATGTCAATAATACAGCATATTATACTGAAGCATTATTAAAATCAACTATATAAATTTTCATACCTTTAAACAGTACATCACAATCTTAGTTTTANTGTTCATACCTTTATACAGTACATCACAATCTTAGTTTTAAAGCATTCATCGGATAACTATTCAATGAAACACAAAGTATCGATTTAATTTTACCACGTGTATTCATAATATCGATAAAACTATCATTAGCCATGACTTTATTATATATAGCGAGNTGTTTTTGACTACAACAATATTTAAAACCTGCTGGATTTTAATTCTAATATAAAAAAAAAGGAATACAATAAAACTCAATATTTTGGACTGTATATTAATCTTTTATAATTTTACATTAATATAAAACAAACACTGTTTTTTTTACAGAAAAACCTAAATTAAAAGACAAAGTAATACTTAATCTAGGTTTATTTAAATTAATTAACCAATTATAAAATGGGTAGTTAAAAAATAACAAATAAGGGTACATATATTTTTTTAATACATTAAAAATATAAATGAACCGACCTGTAGCCGCCTTGCCTTGCAACTAGTTATGTTCCGTGAATGGTAAAAACATGTAATAGGTGCCGTTTGTGTATATGATTTTGTTATGTCCGTTACTGACCAAACCAAGTAACAACAACAATCAATAAAAAACACATTCTTACATCAGCCCGCGCCGATGGTGGTGCAAAAGCAACTGGTCCGTAATACGGACACGCAGGATGTTATCGGTGTTGACAACAGCGCCACCGAGACCGGTGGTGCGTGCCTTGGCCCTCAACACAAAATCACGACGGAACAACTATCATTAGCCATGACTTTATTATACAGGGTGTTCAGTAAGTCAGGAAACGGGTATCTATTGTTCTCATTGTTTGTAACAATGAGAACAATAGATACCCGTTTCCTGACTTACTGAACACCCTGTATATAGCGAGTATAGTACATAATATACATGACGTGAAAACATTAAACATTGTAAAATAATAAAAATGAGTAACAATCACTACAATATCCCACTGATAACTTGATAAATTAACTACACGTCCTCATAATCTTACTTTAATAAGAAAATAAAACATATATTGTATAATTGAGACAAAAATTTGCTTAAATTAAGTCTAAACCACACTTTTAGTTGGAATTTTTAATTACTTTTCTAATTTGTAATAGTGTGATATCATCACAATAATAAATGAAAAATTTATACCTTCTCAGCTTTGCATCGAAGCTAAAAAAAGTTCGATTATTCTAACTCTCGTCAATTCATTATAATTTCAGTTATATTTTGAAATTATAATTTATCATAAGCCATTGGTATCTAAAATAATTTTTATGAAATGAGTAGCCTCTTCCGTTGTATATACTTTTTGGACGGACATTAAAATCTTCAAAATTCCTCTCTAAAAATATTTATAATTAACAATTAAATTTACTTTTTTTTTTATAATAGGTATGGTTTAATTGGGGGTACTTACCTCCTCCTTCTATATGAGTATATTGTTTGACATAAAGTTATAGTAGNTGAGAATAGAGCAAAAATGAAGTGCGTCGGATGGACACTACTATGATGTTTTCTACTATCTATCTTCAGCGATTGTAACACATTCTCAATCCAGTAATTGTACAATGCACTTCAAGGATGATAAAATGGTCAATTTAAGCTAGTTTAAATTTTCAATGTCGCTTTTCTTGATTTAGGAGGGAGACATTCGCAAAAAATTCAAAATAAATTTAACTTCATATTCATGTAGATTACATTTATGAAAATGGGTGACCCCATTACTGTAACTTTCCCTTTATACGGTATATTAAATTATNCCCATTACTGTAGCTTTCCCTTTGTACGGTATATTAAATTAAAAGATTTAATACCTTTTCACCTTCGCATCGAAGCTAAAAATAAAAACAGTCTTACTTTTAAGTTTATTATTGGCTGTTAAGTATTTCACCACACTGCTTTCGCTGTGAAGCCATAATGTTGTACCATTGTAGATTGTAAAAATTAAATTTAAGGTTTTTTTAGAAGGGATGAAAAAAAAAAAATTATGGAATACATAATATTGTAATTTTGTAAACCAAATAATTTTTCTCTTTACAAAATTAAAAATTTTCAATAGTATCTGAGAAAATGATTGCCAGTAGGTTTGTAAATGACCTACTGACAAACAAATGACAACCATTCTTAAAATTTATTACAAATTTATTACAGCGAATAAATNCTTAAAATTTATTACAAATTTATTACAGCGGTTAAAATAAAATTTGTACCAGCCCTCACTAGTTCCGCCGGCAAGTCGATGGAACTGTGTATAATTATTTTATAGACCTCAACCATATTTATATCTAATTTGGTAAATTCTGAACACATTTTTTTTTTTTACAATTCTGTTTAAAATAATATAATTATAAGTATTCAATCAAAACTTATCATTTTTATTAGAGTAAATGCTTTGAAAACATACTCAAAGGTGTATTATCGCGACTATTCGTCTTACGTCAATTTTTCGACCGTTAAGTTGATGGTCGTTTTAAAATGTTTAAAAAAAAACTTGTTTAAAACATAAGTAAACAGTTTAAAACATTAAAACGTCCCATAAGATCAATGTTAATTTTTAAATATTTGGTGTTTTATACTCGTTTAAAACGCTATTTTAAAAACATTGCGTATTTAAAATGTAACGTATCTCAACCGAAAACTAGTACTTGTTTTTCCCTCTCTTCAAGTATAGACCATGTACAGTGACTAAAAATTGTTTACAACAATCAAAAGTCATTCCATCGCAACGATAACTCTTTATCAGTCCGTAAGTAACTATTTCACTTTAAAATTTATATGTAGTTATTTCCCATATTATAACCAATAAATAATTTCTCAGCTTTGCTTCGAAGCTAAAAAAATTAATTTGATTATTGAAATGATGCATTAGTTTTTTTTTTTGTATGTTAAAAATAGAAGATTAAATTTTTCTAACTATTTTTTTAGTTTTGATAATGATCTTTTATCAAATTATGTATTACACAATAAATAAGTAACTCCAATATAATTAGGTTACTTAATCTAATATCTTGAATAGATAATTTATATTTTAGGTTTCTAGTTAAAACTGCTTAATAGTATTTCTAACAAGTACATTATAATATAAAATTAACTGAATAGAATTTTATTTACTTCTGTGCATTATCAAACTTGATTTATCAATAATACAAAATCAACTTGTAATTGTGCATATATTTTTTTAGCTTCGATTTATTTTAATATATATTTCCCCTTTATATACTTAATTAAAATAACGTGCAATTAAAAATTATAGAAAAACTTTTTTATAATTTTTAATGCATATATAATGATTTATAAAGGTAATATTACTTAGGAAAAGTAAAGTACAGTAAATAATTTATCGATTATAAAATTAAAATACATTCTCATGAAGTAGATAATTTATAATTGTTAGTTTTTAAAAATTTTTTCTAAAATGATTACGAGTTTTCTTAAATATTAAATATATTAGCTGTTAATTAATAATTACACATAGTATAAATAAAATATTTGGATAATTAATCAATAAATGCGATTTTTTTAACCAAAAATTGATTAATTACTTTTCTGGTAATATTACCGATATTTTATTCATAATAAAGTAATAAAAAATTAATTACTGGTAATTTTACATCTCTATGCATATAACATTAGGGTGACCTTAAGCTACATTGGTAAGTTTTTTTTTAATAATATTTAGAAGTGCCACCCTTTAGAATTGTTCGAATACCCAAAAAAAATAAATGTGTNATTGTTCGAATACCCAAAAAAAATAAATGTGTAAAAATTGGTGATGATTGTCAAACTCTAAGGCGTGCCCCAAGAGGGTTAAAAATAATAACCTATGGGAAGATTTTTAGTTTTTTTTATCTATCTCAAAAACATTAACTTTTATGAAAAAGATATAATATTTTTCTATAAAAAAGATATCTACAAAAAATTTCGAAAAATTGTTATTTAGCCTAACAAAAAATGAAAATGCAAATGTTCTATATTAACCATTTAAACTATTAACTTAATTTATTTTATAAACCGTCCACTGTAGAAAAAAAATGTTCACACAAACGTTGTTTTAAATTAAATTTTCTATATATTTTTTATCTAACGTTTTNTTAAATTTTCTATATATTTTTTAACTAACATTTTTTTTACCATTTACTATTCACAAGGTACATTAAATAATTTGTAAAATTAATTAAAATAAAATATTCAGACTTATATATTAATAAAATACTAAAAACTACTTTACAAATAAAAAAAACGTATAAAAAATTAAACTAGATATTCAAAAAAAATCTTGTTTTTAGAAGTCTTGATATAAAATGCTTTTATTGTAATTAGGAATACAACAGCAATATTCTGTAACAATCTGTAGTAGGTATTGTTTTTGTGCTTCATCTTTTGTTAAAATACTTTTATATTCTTCGATGAGCTTGTCACCACTCTCTGCCAAATCATTCATGACTTTTAAATTATTTAAAATTTCTTTTACTTTTCTATATTGATTGTTGTCTTTCCATAACAAAGGATCTAAATCTAAAAAATGAGTTTCACTTTCAAATCTTTCAAAAGTTTTTTTTGATTCCGTTGAAGTGAAGTCTTCAATATTTTTTTTTTATATTCATAAATTCCATTTAAACCTAAAACTACACATTTGTGCGTACTTGGAGCTTCTTCGTGATTATTAAATGAATTTACCATTGTAATTTTGGTATTTTCAGACAAATCATCATCAAAAAATGCCAATGCTGCTATTTCGGATACTGAATACAATAAGTGACCAGACAAGTCTTTTAAAACTACTTTAGAAATATCTATATCTATTGTTTCATCTTCAATCATACTTTTTATAAATTGTAAATATAAATTTGATGTTAATGAAGTATTAGATAGACTAAAACATTGTTTAATATATACACTTATTTAAAAAATTACATAACGAACGAATATCGTTAAATACTTGGATAATACAAACTGATTTATAAACAAAAATATTTTTAAACAATAAAGGGTCTTTGCCATCCAACAAGTATGATGAATAAACCCAGAAAGTATAAAATAAATCGCATTCAGAGGTGTATCCCCAAAAAATATTATGACCAAATATAAAAGTTTATTATTGTCATCTCGAGGTTGGTATTAGATCAAAACTAAATTTAAAAATATCACCTTTTATTATTTTTAATTATTCTAAAACAATAATATATTCCATTCCACTTAAATAATTTTACCAAAATTTTGGAATTTATTGAATATAAGAACATCTGGAGTAGATGATGAATTAAATTAAATTTCATAAATTTTTTTTAATATAATTTCAAAAATGTGATATTTACATGGTAAATACAAAATATTACATCCCAACATTTGCTCCAATAATATGCAGGCACCTTTAAGTCTACCTGTATTAGAAACTGTTGTATCACAACATAATGATTTTACTTTTTTAGTTAAACCCCATTTTTCAATTGCTGCAAAGGCAGCTGCTGCTTGACATTCCCCCGAACCAGATGAAATTTCAGATACATCGAGTAGTTGTTCTACATTATTATATGACAANGTACATCGAGTAGTTGTTCTACATTATTATATGACATAATTATTGGTAAACTTTCAACTAGTTGTTTTCTTGATAATGAAAAAAGAAGTTTTCCATCTTTCTTTTTGAGTATATCAGATAAAAACATGTAATAAAATAAAACGTTTAAAAATAATAAACAATAACTTTATCTTGTGAATGACTATTTTGTTAGTCTATAAACATAACGAATTTTGTGGTTTTTAAATTTATGAAGATATTGAGAAAACCGTATAATTTCATAGAATAATCGACATACATTATGAATAGTAAATGGTAAAAAAAATGTTAGTTAAAAAATATATAGAAAATTTAATTTGAAACAACTTTTGTGTCAACATTTTTTTTGTATAGTGGATGGTTTATAAAATAAATCAAGTTAATAGTTTCAACCATAAATATAGAACATTTGCATTTTCATTTTTTGTTAGGCTAAATAACAATTTTTTGAAATTTTTTGTAGATATCTTTTTTATAGAAAAATATTATATCTACAAAAAAATGTCTATGAACTTTTTCATAAAAGTTAATGTTTTTGAGATAGATAAAAAAAACTAAAAATCTTCCCATAGGTTATTATTTTAACCCTCTTGGGGCACGCCTTAGAGTTTGACAATCATCACCAATTTTTGCACATTTATTTTTTTTGGGTATTCGAACAATTCTAGGGGGTGGCATTATGCAATTTTAAAAGTTCATAATTAACGGTCACCTTATTATAACATTCATAAAAATTTTAAATAATATTTTGACATCATATTGTCGTTTTTTAGAAAGTTATTAAATTTTTTTTCAAAAAAGTCTATTATGGTTTTAAATGGCGTATCTTTTCTATGTAATTTTTGTGTTATTTTATCATATTATTTCTGAATCAATTGGTAAAAAAATATACTGTTGTTTCGGCGGAAGAACGGAAAATATATGTTATAATCCGAAAAATAGTTATTATGTAATTACTTAAATTTTCGTTATCGCTGTCAATGTGTTGATGAACATTTATGTTCAGCATTTATAATTGATAATTTAAGTACATATTTCAACGAAAATTAATTAATTTTTGGTAATAAACAAAGTAATATTTAATTTAATGAAATTTACTCGCTCTAATAAAATTATACATATTGATTAAAATGTTTCTTTTTTGAAAGTAATAACAATACAATGTAAACATTTTGATAACAATAGTAAAAAATAAATTTTATCATCGATATTAATTTTTAGCTTCGATACGATTTTAAATAAGTCTTAATAAAAATTTTAATTCCAAACCTACAACTCAAACAAAAGTTGTATTTTTTTTNAATTTTAATTCCAAACCTACAACTCAAACGAAAGTTGTATTTTTTTTTAATACTGATACTATTTGTTCAACTGCCAATAGTCATAATCTAAATGATGATTTGTGTAGATTTCATAATTAGTTTGATGTATGGTTTATATCTCTAAATATTTTCAAATTACTTTTTGTCGTTAACGGTGATGTGATCTATATGCTTATAATATAAATGGTACTAATTTTATAAAAGTTTCGCATATTATGCATAACTGAGTGTAATTATTTCCTCGTATTTATCTTTTATTCAATAATTATTGAATAATAAATTTTTAATTATTAATTGCCCAGAAATTCTTAATATTGTCATTTTAAAATATAATTTTATAATCCACCGGTTCAAAAAAACTACAACTTACTCTGGCCATTTGCTAATTTCAAAAATTTGTTTTTTAAATTTGGTATCTGATTTAAAATTAGAGTAATTATAATATTATAATTTTATGCGCTGTATTACATATGTATAAACAAATATACAGTAGGGTGGTCGCTATTTTTTAAGTTTTAAAATTTGAGAAGCGCCGGGCATAAATTTGTTCCTTTATGTCTAATGATAATCTATAAAAAATTTGAGCTTTATACTACTTGATTAACTGGGCGCACATGAAGCTGAAAGTTTTGGAAAAATATGAAAAATTTCAGTGTTTTACATTTTTAGACTACAGACTTTGTTTTACGAAAAATATTATAATATATAATATTTTAGCTATTGTAATTTTCTATAAAAAAGATCTTCTTACAATTTCGCGTTTATTTAATACTTTTTGGTTAAAATAATAAAACTCGACAATACTCGTGATTTATGAAAACTTCCAACTATTTGGTTTTTTGTAATTATCTGGTTTAATTTTCGCATTACAAAAAAAATTTTAAACATAAAATTTGTTTAAAATGATATTTTAAATAAAAAATGTTATTAGATAATTTCCTTTAAAACTGATAGTTTTTGAAAAATTTATAAAAATATTTAAAATAATTGCCCAATACTTTTACAAAACAACACTTAAAAAAAAAATAATTAAAATAAAAATGCAGTTATATTCATATGTATATATTTGTAGCGAGGTGTAATATATAGAAGTAATAAACACTTTTACGATTTAATAACAACTATACTATATTACAACGAACTAACAAATAACAAATAAAAAACTAATAAATAACAGCGAGAAACGAAGCGCGTGTAAGACAGAATGCGTAAGTGAATGACTGATCGACTGACTGACTGGAGCGACGATCTTGCCCTTAAATAGTCAGAGGAATCTTCTAGAGGCGGCGTCGGAACTCTCTAGACATTCGACCGCCACACGCTTATGTAGAGCGACGAATCTTCTAGAGGCGGCGGCGGCGGCCGGACATTCTAGAATATTCGACCGCCACATATTCTATATGATTTACTATTGAAATCAAAGAATTTATTTATTATACGCCTGATTCAAAACTTTTTTTGTCGCCTGAAGATATTGAGTTCTGTAATCTTGTACCACCTAAAAAAATATTGTTAAAAATAATTTTAAGTAACCTTTTAAAAAAAATATATATTTACTTGTAATAAGAATTGCNATATATATTTACTTGTAACAAGAATTGTTTTTGTGATTCGTTTCTTGTTATACTTTTATTGAAATCTTGTATAAGTTTTATGCCCCTTTCAGCTGAATCGTTTACTACTTTTAGCTCCTTAATAATTTGTTTACCTTGTTGGTATTCGCGAGAGCTTGACCATTGAGATGGATGTATATGTAAAAAATTTTTAATTTTGTATCGTTGAAAAATATTTTTTGAATGTCCATTAAACTTAAATTAAACATTTAAATTTAAAGACANTCACATTTTTCTAAAAATAAAGGTACTTGATTTAAATTTAAAGACAGCTTTTTTATTTGGTAGTCTTTGTTGTCTTCGTCAATTTCAGCAAGTGTTGTCATTTGTTCTACCATTTTGATTTTAGTATCAACACTTATACTATCATCAAACAATGAAAAAGCTACACATTCGTTTGTTAAATAGTATAAATGATTGACTAACTTTCCAATAGCTATCTCAGAGATATTTTGATCAATATCTTTATATTGATACAATTTTCGTAAAAACTGAATATCTTTTAATGGTGCACATATTGCCTCTGGTGCATAAATCCAAGCATTTTACAATAATTTGTAGCATTTTACAATAAAACATGTAAATAGAGTTAATGATTTTTCTTCATTTTTAGTTAAATTGAACTCAGTACGAAATA
>NW_026099866.1:0-15665 GCF_025091365.1 Daktulosphaira vitifoliae | reverse complement strand
AATTTCATATTAATACAGTTACCAATTATTTTATTTTAAATTAAACTCCATCGGTCAACGACTTCCCTATCGTTTATAAAAGTGCGTACACTAATTCTTTAGTAATCGCATTTGCTTGTTTACACATTAATAAATTACCGAAGAAACGTCAGCACAAAATATTATGTCGTTTTTATTAATAAATAAACCAACTGATGATGTTTGTTTTAAATCACAAAACCGTACTAAAGTTATAGCAGACCTATCCTTTTTATACTCTGCCATAGGCGATACTGTCATAAGACCTATCAAAGTATAATATTCAAGCTGAATCATTGTGAATTGTGAAGGTGAAAAATTGTACCATGACCACTATAATATACTTGTGTTCGGAAACAATGTCTAAGACCGTCGTTTGCTAATCTTCGGAGAGCTATACATGAATGAACATCACAGCGTAGGAGGAACGTGCTCATTGTGTACTACGTTGAACCATTTGAACGGCAAAATTCATGATAACAATAATAGAACATGATGTCGTGCGCGGAGAAACTCCTAAGGCGCGACAGTATTATAACGCTAATTAAAGTATTAACATGAATAATGGAATTAAGGCCTTAAAGCCGAGAACAGTTTAAAATTATTTACGGAGGCACATGCTTCGTAGTATGATCTATAAAGCGACAAATGAAACGTGGACTTGTAGAGTTTTCTGTATTTTAATTTTATGAAGTCCACATAAGAAAATGTTATTATAATACGTGCGCACTCTTAACCAGGTTGTTTGTGTTCCAAGAACGTAACGTAACTTGATCAAACACGCGAGGACCAAATCACAATGAACATCGTTATCTCATTATATTAAAATGACTAATGAAACTACTTAAAGGTGCAAATCTCCTAAATCTCGCGTGCGAGCCAAAACACGATATTAACCCGAATGAAAGTATAAATATCAACAAACCGACTGCATTATTTTGAATATTATACGCGGTTTCTCTATTATAATGAATGCACTATGCTTTTCATTCACATTATTGCGACTCGCCTTAATTCAGGGTGGCCCTAATTATTGTTCACGTTCATTTGAAAAGTAACAACAAGCGGCGCGCATAGTGTGCACTTGTGTTTATTCGACATATTCAATAGTGAGTGGGTGTTGATATGTTTTTATTTACTCCGTCGATTATCCGTTACATAGTTTCACAGAAAAACGGACACTAAAAATACACAGAAATCTCACCTTTGTTCTTTTATACACACACGCACCTATACAAACGTGATTGTGTTAAAAATCAATAGACTGAGTTATCAATCATTTTACGCTTTTGAGTGTTGTAATTTGGGACAGGTTTTAAATTGTAAAATAGAACAAAATATTTCCGATTGTTTCGAGAAAATTAAAGGAAGTTTAACTATTAGTATTGAAATCAACTAAGCAAACAAAAATAATCCGTTACGACTCAGCTGATCGCATTCGGTAGAACGACTCGTGCAGTACAATCGGTCCTAGAGGTCATTCGTGCATCATATTCATCTAATCCGACATACGGATCTCGACAATCAGTATTTTACATCTACAATCGATATTTCGATAGAGGTGTGTAGTCGGAACACCGTTAACCCGTTTTGGTGAGCAACGTACAGCAGTCATTATTGTTTTTTAATCCGGGAAATTGCCCGTCGGCTTTCGTGCGCCAATCGTTTGAGCCAATCCGAATAAGCAGATGCCCAGGGAATGGCCATAGAGAATCCACACATTACATTGAGGTCGGCGTCAATATCTTGTACGCTACTGACGACGAGTGACGAAGAATTCGACGGTTCGATGAGCACAAGGTGATGGCATTAAAATGATTTTATTAAAAATTAAGAGTTGAACCGATACATCTAAAATCGACTTGTTGTAGGAACAAACTTTTCGTTAGAAAACAACAGTTTGCAAATGAACAATGAAATTTGGCGGATCTGAGAAACCACCACCACATTCCTTCTTTGGCGACATCTAGGAGGCACGACGAATTTGACGTGGTTGACAAATGTCCACCCAAATAAATAAACTGAAATCTGGCAGGTGTAACGTGCGGGAGGTGGTGACGACTAAGAGCACTCCGGAACACGAACAATGCGCGGATCTCGTGACGGGAATAATATTTGATGTTGGCGGGTTTACCGATTATTCACAATGAATGACACGGCAGTTTCAACGACCGCGCATAATTTAACCACCAAACTTAGCATAAATAATAACTAATTATAATAAATAAACACACGGCGTCGTCGTGTTCGGACCGTTTTTAAAACGTTTACACGCCGTACAAAGACATTCGGAGCCCGTAGGATACGACTGCCAATAAAACAAAACAATAAAATTTGATATTCGCCGGGGAAGTTGGTATGTAACGACGTTCCATAGCGTCTAAGCGAACGACGAATGGTCGTCGTTTAATAACAACTCTTGATTTTTTACCGAATGATGTTTTACGTCCATCGAGCGAGTTCTCCGATCGACCCACGGAGTACAATCATTTATACTTAAATCCGACTCTCCGGGGTAAGTTTCGAAGAAAAAATAACACACGTTAATAGTCGTGTGGGATGAACGAATAGAAATCTGAAATCGCGATGGACATTATTCGAGTATAATTGCTGTACGTTATAAAAGCGTTGATTTTCGCTCGACGTTAATTTTATATTGTGATTAAGTGCGAATGATGAAAAAAGCTTTCTCTGTATGTCACAAATACGGATTTTTTTCCTATACACAAACGAAGGCCCATCTGAGAAACATCGACTATTCATCAACACATAATTCACGTTTTTTTTTTCTTCTGGCGACTCGTATACCGCCTTCAATGCAATTTAGTGTTGAGCACATGTTGTGTGCATTAAATCTAATATTTGTAAAAAATGTGTCATTCTCTATGATGTTTTACTTTCTATTGAAACAATAGTACATGTAAATACACAGAAAACAAGTGGTCGCTCCTAAAAGTTCAAATGGTACACTATGACAGAGCTGATTTTTGACGACAATAACTAAACATGTGCAACAACAAATGCCATTAAAATTCTATAACAGTTGTGCAACTCATCCGTTAAAACAATCGTGTCGTTTCACTTTTTTTTTACAAGTCTTTTACGCGGTATACACACATTCATACACAGTATACTACACTATTTCTTTTACGTATTCGTAAGGTGTTAACATATCACTATAAAGTATATTTTTGTTTTGATTGTTCGTTTTAAAGAAAACTGTCTAGGCTTAACTGGTACGATCCAATTTTTACGAGAAAATAAATTATTTTCTCGTAAATTTTTCTTGAAATCTATTATGAATTTACAATATTATAATTTCATATAAACGGAAGCTTCATATTTTCTATTGAGTTTTAATAATTAACTCATTTTGTAACTGTGTATTGTTTTCTAAATTGTTTATATTCATGGGAATACTTCATGAAAGTCGGTTAATTAATTATAAAAATTTTCTCCAGGCATTGTGCTAAAACGTGGTAGGTCTTCAAACTTTAAAAATTTACAACATACGAGTCAAACGTTAAAACGCACATGAGAGAAAATTCAAAAGAACTAATGCCCTTAAATCATTTTCGTGAGAATCGCTTGTACTTTCATTTTTGTACTGTACGTTAATGCATTTAAATTTGTTCGTATATTAAGTGTAATTAAAAAAGCTACTCGCAAAACTTCGTATAGACCACTTATTTTATATCTGGTTGTAATATATTTTGTTGCATATTTTAATAGTTTGATCGTAGAGTCAATAATAACTAAGACATCAATCATAAATTGTTCTATAGTAGGCAGTTTGAAGTTTAAATAATAGACATGTATATACGCAGTCCACATCTATACTAATTTCGATACAGCGTACATGTGGGTATACAGTTTTATAATTACTTTATAAAACTGTAAGTTGTGATTACAGAACTCTTTAATTATAATTGCCGTAAAATTAAAACAAAACACTAATTACACAGTTAATATACAAAAAAAACCGTAAAATGTTAAGTTATGCAAGTAAATAGAGCCTGTAGATTGAATAATTTGACTGCCTTACAACCTAAATCAGAAAAAATATTACCCTTGTACAGTTTTTATTTACGTTTGTTCAGTAATTATCTATTTGGTAGCGAATTTCAATTTACTGTTTGTATTCTTCAAGGTTAAAGTTCGATGTCTCGTTAACTATTGTAAAAAATCTATATTTTTAATTACAGTTCCATTTTAAGCTTAAAGCGTAATTCGTAATAAATGTCAAAATTAATGTTTCCGGTTAAATTGATTTTGTGTAGAATATATATCTACTCGAGTCTACTGACAACTTTGAAAAGTATCAAATTTAATGATAATTTAAATTAGAAAATTCGATATCATATGTAAATTTATATAATATTTTTTGGGTGGAAATCGGTAATATATTAAATTTCAACAACTCGCAATTTTCATAATCAATAATTTCAAAAATATATAACTGGTAAAGGTATGATACGTTAGACCATCTTAATTAGATATAATGTAAATTTATGTTTTGAAAATAAGAATGAATTTCATGTTTGACTATGTGGCTTGCTTTAACATTTGTTGTTGGATCAGAGCATACGCCAAGAGCAATTTATCTTTTTTAATAAAAATATTTATATCAGAAATAAATGAATATTGCAGCATTAAAAATAACTCGTATGAAGTATTTTGCACATAAAATAACGGCTGTCGACTGGGAAACTTAAACGCACGAAAATGATGATCACGCTTGTTTTTTAAATATTCGCCATGAGACCTTGATGTTCTTCAACCAACAAATTGATTTCGACGTTTACTTTTTGATGGGCAGTAATTTTAATTATAAAGCAAAACATATAATTATCTACTTGGCTCGTGGAACAATGTGAACGAGTTTTCAAAATAAAACATTTTAAATGTGATAAAGTGATGATACCCGAGTGAATTCTGTATATATCCTGTATGCGAAATACTTATCATGATAAAGTAACACATTGCATTTTATTATTATTACTCTATTTATCTTTAACAGCTTCTTTGAAAAACTAGGCTTGTGTTAAGAGAACGGAAATTTAATATAAATATGTTTATATATTTATAATCCTTCGATTGATAACATCATCTAACACGCATTACTAATAATATCAAGAAAATACACGAGTATAATTCGAGGGCAATCTAAGCTGAGTAAGTATTTTCTTCAGCTTTTTTCTATATTGCCCGTTTTCAAAATATAAATTTGAGAGTTTAAGAAGTTGCTTAATTGAAATCGGAATGAAATGACTTTCAATGAATTATTTTCGAGTTTATTAATATAATCTCGGTTGAATTGTATAATTCACTTAACTCTGAGCTGAGGATTAACTATACTTGTATACACGTCACAGTGTCATAGCGTATGTACAAATCAAAGAGAATATTACAACAAACACGATCAAAATCAACGGGTTTTGTCTGATGTAAAAAAAACCAGAAATATTCAAAATAATCGCTGCATTTTTCCAAGTTCTCATGCGCCGTTAAGGTACCATGAGATTTTTTAGTAATTTATGATAAATATCACGGGAAAAGTGTAGAAAAAATTTGCTTCCCAGTGAATATTACAGGCGCGAACCCGAAGAGTTCATTGAACGAAACCTGTGCACAAAAAAAAAAANCATTGAACGAAACCTGTGCACAAAAAAAAAAAATCCCAAAATAAAAAATGACATTTTGCTCGGTACCATCGCTGTAGTGACAATAATCGTTTCCCGAACGCCCATTAGGACAATGGTGTATGTTCATCCAAATTAACTACTGTGTTTCATCTACACGGTTCATCGACGATTCGACATCGTCCGCGGTTATTATTGTGTACATGTGCCTATTTAAAACCATACTGCAATATGCACGCGCTAGTGGGTGGCGAATTCAACTCTAAAATCATATTTGAGCATTTAAAAGTTTAGGAGATCGCGTTCAACGGTCAAATTTTTTATGTTATCAATTTTAGTCGCAACCGAACACGAATTTGTCGCGTCTCACAAGTGGACGCGAAACGAATCCAACAAAAAATGATCGCCAAGGAGACCACACACGAGGAGTAATCTCTGCGGTCGGAAAAATTATAAGTACTACACTTCTGAGTTCGGACACGAGTGTTGTCATTACAAATCAAAGTCGCGCCGACGGTAATGACGTGTACTCGGTGTATTCTATTACAAGTAACATGTAATAATGTAATACTCATAAACGAGTCAACGGCGGTCATTGAAAATAACGGAAGCGACTCAATAATTGCGCTACTCGCATGTCTAATAAAAAACCGAAGCCAATCTCTACCGTGTCGTTGCACTCGACCGGCATCGACGCAAGTACGTTTGGAGACAACAATAACAGGAACAAAAACCGAAAGTGGTACGACGGTTTTTTTTTTTTTCAATAAATTTAATTTACTCGTAATTCGTATATTGCCGTTCGACTGCTATTATCGTAAACTGCAATAGCTGCTAAAAAGGAGATCGTGTACCTATGCAACGTGCGACTCACAAAGCCGATTTTAGTGTAATCGGTCGAGTCGTGGAAAAACAAAGTTCACGTACGAAGTAAAAAGTAGGTCGTGTGTTAAACGACAACACGGCCGACCACAGCAAAGTAAACAGACTCCTCGAGCTACCGCATAATTTATACGTCGCGTACTTAGTTCTGTACTCGAAGTAGTCGGTTGCGATACTTGGCGTCTGATTTTTTCACATTTTGTTGTTGCTGTCGATTGAGTCAATTTCAATTGACCATTTTTTTAAGCTTCGCGTGGCGTTATAATGTCCACACTCATTGCGACACATACAAGCGGATTAACGCGGTTCACGTCGATCGTTCTCTTTGGACATAAGTACGCGAATAAACTAATTAATTACATCGCCGTCCACTGCGAACGCCAACTGCAACTGTAAACGGTACTTTTTTTAAAAAAACTACAATTTTCCACTATTTTGGGTGTCTTAGCGCGGTTGTTCAGCTAGGCTATTTGCTGTTGGTCCATGGACGGTTAAGCATACGGGAGGTCTAACAGAGACACATACCTTGTCCTCTTACTGGATTCCCTCGGCCATAATGAGGTTGCGTCAGACTGTAAAAATCCTGTAAAATCGTAAGGTTATAGCCGACCCCGAGTGGTTGAGATAGAGAATAACGAAATGATGATGATAACAATTTTTTGATAATAATGATACGTTCTTGCACGCGGTCCTGTTTACGGGTCTCATTGTTGGCATGTGTTATTGTAACATGTATATAGTACGTACCTTGGCTCATGCTTATTGGTGTACACTTTTTTACGAGTTCGATTATGGTTATCTTTTTTTATTCGAGAAAATCGTATTCTGAGCGAAACGATATTTGCCCGTCGGTTTAATGCAACCGCCGCCGAACGATGAAACACAGTTCGTTTTCCAACCGATTGATTTTGGAGAGGCAACGACGACCTCGCCGTTGTAGATTACTTATCTAGACGAAGAAACGGCTATAACGATTCTTATAATGCCGACACGTAAAAATTATCGGTGGAAATTTTTTTATTAAAATTGGGCGCGTTCGATTGGACGTTGGTTCACACGGGTTACCCACTTAGGTTTTTGCGGTTCTGGTGAGAGTTAATCATTCCGCAAAATTATACCGAGTGCAGTCGATGCATTTATATACAGACTTACGGTGTTCCTGTTGAAGAATAGCGGACAACACATTGAGAACGTGTGAGATGCGAATCGCATACATAAAAGACGGTTTTGAATTATACCACTAATTTGTAGAAAATAAAAAAGCGCACACCTCTGTGCTTTTTTTTTTTTGTTGAAATGCGTCGTTTACGAAAACATAATCGTTTTTCGTGCTAACGATTATTATAATAACATTATAATGCATTATGTTGTACAGGTTAACCGGAGGTGGCGTGTAAAAACGTGAACGCGCATACCATTAATGATTTATTGAAATCGCATTTGAGTTTTAATGAGGACATTGAGTAAAAAAAAAAGTCGAAGAAAATACAACACAAATAGGTAAAACTAATCAATTCGAAATAAGTTTTTGTTACCACAAGTCGTTTTATTCTAATTGCTAATATTTATACTGTGATAACTTGACCGGAAAGTATAGCTAATTGAAACTAAAAAAGATAAAATGTAACGTGGGTAACGCGAAAAAGAGTTTTAAGTATCGTCTGAATAACAAATAAAAATCTAGTTCATGTTTCCAGATACTATTTTCCTGCGTTGCGTCCCGGTGACATTTCAAGAAGTATAAGAGACATTTATGAATTAACTACTCAAATTTTTTTTTATAATGAGTAAAGTCAAAGAGGATAAACCTCCCGCGTTCATAAAGAATATTATAAAACGCGCTGTTTTAGAATACTGATAATAACCAAGCTGATGAAATACAAGTAAAATTAAAAATATTCTGGATATATTAGAAAAACTTGATGAACTAAAAGAAGAAAACACATTTGGAGAAATGAAAATGTAATACAATAAAAACGAAGTCATCAATGATTATTATATATCAAAACACATTAAATCGAATGACAAAACAATAAAATCGCTGTAGTCAAATAACTTCCATCTAAACACAAATGTTAAGTATTTGTTTAAAACGCGTAGAAGATATAAGGAAAATGATCAAGAATGGTTTAAAATTTACAAAACCTATTTAGCGTGTAAAATTAATGACATGGTACTTGGAGCCGTCCCTATAACGTTCGAGAGGAGTGTCAGACGTCCCTAATTAAAATTAATCATTTTAGTAGGATTTTTTTTAATATATTAAAAAAAGGTTGCACAATTTAAAAAAAAAATGTTGTATCGTCAAAAATTAATTTTTCATTCCCTCATATTTATTGCTTTAAATACCATTGGTATTGTGTCTTCTTAGCCACATACCACGTTATCTAATACTGAAATTACTATTTTAATGATTACACACTATTAAATAATTTGCACTAGTAAAAGTAACGATAGCTGTTTTAATGAACCATAACGCATTTGTAGTTGAAAGTTATCAAAGCAGCAAAAATCGTGACAATTCAAACGGAAACGTCAAGAAAAACGAAAGTTGATTAATGAAAACAAAATAAGTAATGATAGACAAATATGAGTTTTATTGTTGAGATTATCATCGAAATTCAAACATATTTAACTGTAATTGCTCATTTATTAAATCACATATATAAAAAAATATTTTGTGTCGTGTGAATTTGTTTTGAAGCCTAACAATGAGGTTTTAATTATTAGTCATGATGATTACCAAATTTTTCATTTTCAATTCAATAAAAAATAATTTTAATTAAGAAAACAATGAACGAAGAAAATATCAGAAAGATTTGATGATTCCGAAATTAATGCAAAAGAACGTTGTTATAAAAAATCGACATATGTAATAGGTATTGTGCATTTAATTTAATCGAAAATACTTAATTTATACATTTATATCATCCATAAGGATGATGCAGTTAAGTTCGGTTTTACTTAATCTCTGTGAACAAGTTTTCTTAGAAATTTCATTAGAAACTAGACTGGTCATATTACATGTTTATAACTAAAATTATGAACATATTGTACGGTATACTGTAAATAACACGCCCCATATACTGTATAGTTATTAAAACTATAACCATTTTTAACGCTCGATGATGAATACCTAAGAATTCTTAATATCTGTTCGTGGAGTTATTGATTATTATCGATTTGACGATAAATGTGAACAGAAGATCAGCGAACCGCTTAACTAATCATTAGCAGTTGCAAACTATAAACGGGCAATTGGTTCAAAATGTATCGCATAAATGAATTCAATTGCCGACGCTATTTAAAAATTTCTTTCTAGTGAACATTAGCAAAATCAAGACAATGCTCTTTTCAAAGATATCTTTGACAGTTAAGAAAACTTCAACGGTTCCCACTATAACAAGCAAATGGATGTTACTTTTTATATTATAAAATCACATAAACGAGAGTAATTGAAATTCTAAAATGAACCGTTTGTCACATAAAACGTCTCAAAGATCATTTACTTTCATACCGGGTGAAGGTCTCACATAATGTTATATTTTCATGTGACATTTAATATGGTACTATTGATTACACTTGAGCGTTTCATCTTAGTGCTCAACGACCATAAAAACTTATTGCTCGACAAAGTTCAAGTACCTACCGCAGTATTTTGGGGTCAGACGGATAATAACCAGACAAGTATCAAAATATAGTAATATTACATTAATTCGAAACTTAAAGGGTATGTTAATTCATAGCAATTTAGATTCGTGATATTTCGATTAAAATGTTATGTTTGTGACAATCTTTAAAACAGCGATTACCTAACATGATCATCATACTTAGAAGGGAACAAAAAGTAACTGGTATAAATCAATTTCGGTACAACTGCAGGCTTAGTAAAAACTCCTCGTCAGATTTTTCTATTAATAGTAAGTTATAAATGATTAGTATTTAATTTCGCCGTAAGTCGTCGAGTAAATTAAACGAAGATAAAATGCGCAACGGTAAAGTCGACGTCCGGGACGTGAGTCCAAATGTAATATTAAGAAAAAAAGCTGTGAGCAACGATAAAATCGTTTATTACTTTTTTTGCCGGTTGTTACCGTCGAATACAATCTTTGGCGGAATGCAAGAGAGAAACAAAAAAAAAAAGAGGACGGACAAATATGTTATTTTAATCCATTTCGGACAAGAAACGTGCCACGATTGCGATCACCGATGGCTTCAAACGAGGCATTAGCTAGTAAATATCTGACGACTACTCTGAGCGTCGTGTACGTGACGTGTTGTATTATTAAGATGCTTAATCGAAATTTATTAGCTTATTTACGAAAAATCCGGGAAACGATCAACGCTGTAATAAAGAGGTTCTGCTGCGAACGGGAAGCGCATAGACGTCAAGAAAACAACGAAAAACAAGTTTGCACTTGAATGAGAACGTACGGTCAACTCCTAAAGTCCGAAAATGACTGTTTTTTAGGAGTGATTTTTTATATTTATAGCGTTAAATGCTATTTGAGTGTTTCGGGGCAAATAAAATATGAAAACCGATATGGTCGACGTCGTTTGTCGAACGATTCGCGTGGACGTTAACATAGAAAACAGTCCTTTTCTCCGAACACCATTCGGTTCGTTCGTCTCTAATACGAGTGCACCGATCTCCCGGAGGCATTACCGGAAGAATAGACACACAGTCCTATACTAGCCGAAAATGTAATATTAAATTACACATAGGAAACACGGTAATATCTACAGGTGTATTACAAGAGAGAACGCTCAATTAGCGTTACTATTGACGCGTTAATGGTTTTACGCGCTTGTAAGATAATGTGATTTAATAGCAATAAGTTAATAACAAATCACGTTGCCTACATTGCCATTGGTTTTTCCCGCGACCACACGAAAAAAGCGTCGCTCGAGGGCTAAACGCGGACGGAATGTGAAAATAATACTATTCAAAGGAACAAATCGTGCCGACCACTACAGTAGTGGACTGCATCTGTCCGTTTTCTCAAAGTATCCATAACTCAAAAATTGACTATAATTACCAATCGGAGACTTTTGTGTCTACCATATAAGCGCGCGAGATCCCATTACGCCCAATGAGTCGACTGGTCGCTTTATCCGCTCGCTTTCGATCAGTTAATTATGACACATCGAGACACTAAACGTATTTGAGTTAAATCATGACGCGACCGAACTCGAATTTCAAAAACTCGGCGAAATCTGTTGTATGCATTCGCTTTTTATAGTCCGGTGAACTCTTTAGGATCGACACAAATAAATTGCACCCTCGTGTTGTGTAACTGCGCACGTTACCAGTTTTGACAGTTGGCGTACTGTGAAATTCCATCTTACTATGACAACATTCAGGCTCGGCGAACTTGTAGATGTGGCCACGTGTGCCACGTCCCCTATGCCTCGTTTTAACCTTACCACATTCGTACCCACCGCATGGTCGTATCATTCACATGGGCCTCCTTATCGCTCAATCAGATGCATTGTACAACAATAACTTGATGAAATATCTTTTGGTGGCCCCGCCGTTCATAGCGCATGCGGCCGTCTGGCCACGTATCGGTTCGGACCATCGGTATGCCACTGACTGCATTATTGTGGCGACTATTGTAAAGTTGCGCAACTCTTTGTCACAGGCGGTACTTATCTGCGTGCCGTCTCGTTAGGGCCGACGTACAATCGGCCGCGATAATGTCTGACCGTCAAGTCGCTCGGGTCAAAACTATTATGAATAATATTGCGTTAAGCAACGAGGTTAAGAGGTTAGAGAGCACGTGCGCTCATAAAGTGACTAATATCGTCATTCATATTATTCCTAACAATGTGATGATTAGCATGTGCGACGAAAACAATACGTCGATTGGTGACACACGTGAAAACGAACCAACGTCACTTTTATTGTTCTAAGAGCCAATCGCGCGGCCAATTTGTAAAATCAACTAAATTTACTCCAATATCTAAATAAAGTAAAAAGCTTTTAATGAATGAATCAGTTGTCGCTTTTTTTTTTACTTTAGGCAAAAGGGGTTTCAATAAAATTAGTTAATAAAAATAAATATGCCAAGTACGTATTGGCGAAACGCTTTATTTATAATTAAAAAAAAAAAATACTTCATCTCAAACGAGTGTTTAAAATGTTTTAATGTCCTTAAGCGTTCGTGGAAATAATCTAAAACCATACGAATACGATTATTCGTAATTATAATTAATGGAATTCAATTAAAAATAAATTCTGTGGTTTTATACCATTGCCATTGTAGACTTTAATTGCCGCAAGTCGAAAATCAAAGTCATAAAGATCTAAATCAACTGTTCAAGTGTTTGATAAAATATTATTTATTTTCATTATCACAGCGCTCTATAATTTTCTAATGCAAACTGGACCTTAGTTACGGTAACTTATGAAAAAATGTCAAGTTTTTTATTTATTATAGCCAAAATCAATATCTTTAACGCAAACAGCTCAGGGCGACCGTATTATATCGGTAATTCAATTACAACCACGTCCTAACTACTGATGTATAGCGCGGCCGACTGACCCTAGTGCAGTGTTTCTCAATAAATAATAATTCGATTATTTTATAATTGTATACAATGTTAAATCTGATAAAGTTGTTTAGGCTATGGAAATACAAGACAAGTTTGTAAGTTCTTCGAAAAGTATTCATAACATATATGTGGTAAATTTATAAAAAAATATAGTAATATCTTAAGATGTTAAATGGTAAATTATAATAAATAATTATTATGGCTCTGGTTATAAAAAAAAAGTGTTTTCTTTTTTTACCAACGCGAATAAGATTATTTCAATTAATAAAATCTAAGTTAATTAAAAAATAAATGTTAATTTATAGATTTTAGAATAACTTTCAAATACAAAGATATTTGTAAAAAATTATTTTTTACACTTATAGAAGGTTCATAATTTTGAAATACAAAAAAACAATTTGATAAGTGTACCGTTCATACAAACTAATCGACTTTATTTCAACACTTAATAATTGTTAGTCTAATTTAGATGGTTTAAAGTAATTTAAAATATATAAATTTAGCCATCGGTGTAGTAGTGTGTTTATTAATTTTATTAATCATTTTGGGCTATGATATATTGTTGTTAGTTCAAGTGATTTGCCAAAGGCCAGAGTTATACAGGACATGCTGCAAACGACGGTTTAATATAATAACTAAATTAAAAATTCTTTAAGGAATTCTACTTTAGTTGCTAATACATGAACGCCAAAAACAAACCGGTCGCGGCTACAGCAGAGGACTTTGTTTGATCAAGTGGCACCTCGTTCGATTCAGTTATGAACGTCACTTAAAATAAAATGAACCGTAATCGTGAAGGAAGTAATTTTCTGGACACAGAAACAATAGAATATCAATCTATATTGATGTATCGGTAAAAAATAAACGTGCAATCGGTTAATAACGTTTAGTCAACTATTTTATTTCGTGACAAAAAAACAATAAACAAACAAAATAAAGACATTGAATCTGACACGACACATATTGCCGTACTATTAATTCCACTGCGGCACGCTCACATTGTAAAATTACAGTAATTCTCGTAGTATACATGTGCGTTTTAATACATTCATGTTGTTATAATTAATCTGTCTTTGATGAAGACTTCACTCTGATATGGACATAGGTCTCTGACGCTTCAAGTTACTACGGTAATTCCATGTAAGCTCTTCTAAGCATTTCAACTGGTGTGCTAAATCTTCACAACTGAAAACACGCAATTGCTTATATTATAAACAGAATTTAGCCGTTCGGCTTCGACAATAATAATTACGTTTAATAGAATTGTATTGGAGCCGAGTTCACGTTGGAAGACAAGTATTGTTTGACGGACAGCAGTACGTAACGCCTACGCACTGAAGACACTCAAGTCACGAGGTCACACATCCGCCAAGGAGGTTAAGTGGAAGTTAATAGTAAACATATTACCATGTAAACGCTATGCGAAACTGAGCGCGAGAATTAAAATCGTATGTTAACCACTTTGTAAGCTAAAATTCTGCTATCAAATTAAGCAAAGGCGTAGACAAGCAACTCGTGTTGTTGGCTTTCACTCCATAGAAAATTACTGGTTATATTTTCACTTAACTCAAAATTGAAGTACTTGAAAAAACTTTCGGGCAAGTCGAAAGAATCGCTTAGAACGTAGATCATAAACCCCATCGTTACCTGGAACATGCCATAACAATGTAACTAAAAAATACTCATTGATGTCAGGATGTTACAATTAACACGAATTTTGGGGTAGCATTACACGAGTTACTACGGCAGTCAAATCTGACCAACAAACGATGTATTGCTAATCTGCAACCAGAGAAAAATCTCGATCTCTATAATAAACTCATTGTTCAATTTGATAAATATATCATTACTATCGAATCTATGATATATTTATCAATATGATAATTTTTTTTCTTGTCTTGAACAATAATTATTTATAAGAATAATTATTTTGTTCGTATTAATAAAACATTATCATAAACCCTTGATAAAATTTCTCTATCAAAATTGATTGAGGTTTTTCTTTGGGTGTGGAACAGACATTATTTTCGATAAAAATGATTAGTTCTCACAAAATAGATAAAACAAACTTTATACGTTTAAGATATAGTAATAATAGTTAAAATAAAGTAATATTTTAACAAAGTTATGTGTCAAAAGCCAGCCAATCAATTAAAAATAACTATACAATATTTTCAATAGCTCGAATATAAACTTCTGTGCAACACATGTACAAAGTAACATTTTGTTTGTATTAAATTTGCTTACAAATTTATTCAAACTGGATTTTGTGAAAAATCTAAACTTCACAATAAAAGCAATGCTACGTAATAGTATCGATGCGAATAATCAAGACGTTATGGTTGACAAACCCAAAACGAAAAATATCATCAGCTAATGAAAAGTTTTTAAACAAACAGTTGAACGGTTATAGAACAAATAAGAAAAATAGAAAGATAAATTGTTAAAGAACCGTTTATGCCATTACTTAAAAATGCACGGGACATTAGTAGACGACTGAGAGATAATGATTAAGACCGATGCTAACGTTTAATCCAGTTTTTTAGAGACCGGATTCCCAGATAA
>NW_026099865.1:3388-15679 GCF_025091365.1 Daktulosphaira vitifoliae | reverse complement strand
AATACATATTTATTTTCACACTGCAATTCATACTCAATTAATAATTCAATGATTCTTCGTATTTATTTTGTGACTAGAGATGTTTAACTGTAAAAAAATAAAATACCTGACATTTTTTGTAAAATTCAATAAATTATTCTAAAAACTTAAAAAAAAATTACTCAGCACAGTAGGATCGCAATGTAGTTGGGACAAGTATAGATCATTTATGACATTGATTAACATTACTATCATAAAAAATGCTTCGATACTAGTCTGTTAAATTTCACAATTATTTGTATATTTGTAAATTTGCATGTGAAATNTGCTTCGATACTAGTCTGTTAAATTTCACAATTATTTGTATATTTGTAAATTTGCATGTGAAATTGCAAATAAATAAAAATTAAAACAGAAATTACACTTTCTAGGTTCTAAAATTTTATTAAAATATTAAATGCCTGTTAATTTGATCTGTTAAAAATAAAGTAATTTTTCTTAAAAGTGTTTCGTGGAAAACAAATTAAAAAATGTATTAGCAAATACTATTAATAAGCAGAAAAATGTGTATTTTTATTTATAAAATATTAATGATGTTTATACACATAAAAATAAAACCAATATAAACCATTTGTATAAAAAGAGTTTTAAATTAAATTTGAAGTTAAACATTAACTTAAAAATTTTTAATTCGTTAAATACTCAATTTTTTTATCTACACTAAAATGTTAGTCTATATTTTAATTGTAAATTTTATTACAGCTATAAATTTCAGTTATACTGTTTCAACAGAAATCAGCCTTCACTGTTTATATTCTAAGTATATGCTTTATTACATGAATACCAAAGAAATCTATTTTCAAAAAGTCGAATCAAAAAAACCACTCGATGTTGGTAAAATCGAAGAATTTGAAGATGAACTCAAATCAATGGGCGAAGTCGTATTAAGTATGCTTGAAAATCTCTATTATGACTTTGAAAATAAAACTAAAATGTTAAATGAACAAGCAAACAAAATAGATAACCCATATAGCAAAGTAGATGGCTTGTTAGCATTAAATTTGTATTTAAATAACTTTTCTAAAAACTTAAGGCTTAGGTCACATAGTCAATTAAAACATCAAGAAAAAAAATTAGAGGAAACTCACTTTTTTATAAAACGATTTAAACAAAATTGGCCTAGTATTATTGGAAGTTTAAGAAATAGCATTAGACTGGATTGTTTAGGTATAAAACCATTTAATTTTAATTATGAAGCTTTTTACTATGATAAAAATTATCATAATCTAGAATTTAATTATTTAAATCAATTGCTACCTAAACGTTTCATATTTGAATATTACAATGACAAAGAAATCGTTGATGATAATTTAAATATNATCAAAAAGAAATTGTTGATGATAATTTGAATAAAATGCAGACAATGAAAATATTAGACAACTCCGTAATTGATCTGCGGTATTATTTAAAAATAAAACCAAAACGGGATAGNATTTAAAAATAAAACCAGAACGAGATAGTGAAACTGAAAAAATGATGCAACATCGCTTACATCCGACTAATATTTTACTATCAGGCTTATTTAAAGATAAAAGAACTCCAAATGGGATAGATTTATTAACTGGTAGTCCTGACCCTATGGATTTATTTCGAAGTGTACCCTTAAATGCAAAATTAGAAAATGGAAATTACGCTAACATTACAACATTATATGAAATGATACAATACGATATTGATATAAATTGTTTTATCGCATATCAAAGACAAATTATAGCAGCTACAATTCATCCTGTATACTACTGGATTGGTACATTTACACAACTATTGAAAAAAATTGTTTATAGTGAATCAAATGGTATCAGTGAAATCGAAAATCGAGCTAATATATTTAAAGCTGAAATAGGTCTCCTGAACAAATCAATCCAGAAAGTAATAAGAACTTTAATTAGTTATAAATTGTTTCCGGAAAATGTGCAATTAGATCTCGAAATTTCCTTTATTCTAATATTTCAATTAGAAAAATTTTATAATACAAGCGATGAGAGTAATTTAAATGATGAAAGGATTGATCATCTTTATTCGAAGTGTGAAAATACAATGAAAACCCATCTATTAAAATTTGGAATTGATGTAAATTTCCCTGAAATATATAATAAAGAAGATTGTAAAAAAATAATAAGTAGATTGGAAAATAAAATCAAAGAAATTCAATTATATGTTGAAAATTTAATTCATTATAAATACGAATATAACAATATATTTTTTCCTAAACAACTATTTGCCAGTGATTTTAAATTCACAAGTAGATTAAAATGTGACATTGTAGAAAAACATAAGCACGGTAAGTATTTCAATTTTCTTATTTTTAATATATAACTATATAAAAAATATTTATTATTTCAAATTTTCATTTGTTTTATACTTTGTTTACATTAGTAATATTTTTTCTTTATTTTATAAAATCAATTTACACAAATAAATTGATACTATCCATTTCAGGAAATACATTCATTTTCACAGAAAACATTATAATTTTTTTATTTTTGTCGAGAAGAAAATTATTTGATTAAAAAATGTATTAAATTATGTGATCAAATACATTTTTTCTTCCTTTTAGGAAAAAAAAACCCAGCACAGTGGGGTCGTGGCATAGTTGTGTCCAGTATAGATGATATCTGTCTGTGATTAAAATCAATATCATAAAAAACGCTTCGATGCAAATCTGTAGATTGTTTAATTAAAAAAAAAAAATTTGTCAAAAAAGTAGGTCAAATGAGAGCTGAGAAAATAAATGATAGCTACAAAAAAAAACCACATAGTAAAATAATATTAATATGAATTTCTTCTCACGAGAGGAGACTACATTAATGGAATCCTTTATATTTATTGAAGTTATTGAATCTAAATGAGATAAAAATCAATTAATTTAAAAATTTTTAAAAAACTCAAAAAGAATTTAAAAAAATTCAGTGCCACAGTCGTGAAAGACCCAAGTATTACCGTCTCAAAAACCGTACGTCTCATTCGTTACTTAATAAATATGGAAATATTTAGTACAAAAAACATCCTTATTGAAGGTGATTTTTATCGCAAATATTTCATTTTTTTTTTAATTTCGACAGCAATTTGCACATAGTAGATAAAGTGTCGGGACAATTTTTTTTTTTTATTTTATAGTACATAAAATAAGCTTTAATTTTATATATATTTAAAGGACGCAGTATTTCCGGAACATTTTCAAAAATTAAGTTTTTGATTATTATTGGGATTATTAAAAAATATTATTTCTCATAAAAAAATAATGTTGATCCATACACTTTTCAATATGTCATAGCATTATAAAGTTAAAAATGTAAAAAATAAAATCGAGAATTTTCACACAATAATAGCATTTGGTAGCCATTTTTACCGTGAAGATTCGGTTATTTTTTAAAAAGTTATTGCAATTTTAAGGAAAAAAAATTTCAAAAATTTCAAAAATTAGCGATTTTTTAATTTGTAGTTTTTTTGGAGGTTTCCCCCGTTTACGGGGAACGAGGGAATTTTTTTCAATTTTTGAGGGTAATGTCTTCGACTAGATACGATTTGTGATCTTTTGACGTATTGTTGAAAGAAATCGGTCCAGTAAGAGCTGAGAAAAAGTGGCAATAGAAAAAAAAAAAAAGAAAAAGAAAAAAAAAAAACACATTATAGTAAAATTAATACCTTCTCAGCTTCGCATCGAAGCTTAAACGTTTTGTCAATTTTATCAATCTTTCTGGAAAGCACAAACAAATAAAAAATTTTAATAGCATCTTATGTATAATCTTACTTTATCGAAATGCAAAAAAACTTTTCATAATATTAATCTGTAACTTTGACCAATACAAAACATATACCTATATACATATAAAAAAAAATGTAATATATCTTTTTTTTGACTATTCATCTTTTGAATATAATCCACAGACTTTTATTTATATTCAAATGTGTATGATATACACAAATTTTTGATAAAAATAAGTTTTAATTATTGCTACAATTTCTATTGCAATTTTTTATGATTACTAAATAAACATCTTAATATAAACATTTTTTAAATGTGTATTTTTATTATGTTTTAGTTTATCACTTGATGGAAAAATTGAATTAATTGTAAAAAAATAATTAAGAAAACTGCAATATGATATAATATTCATAATAAAATACTTTTTATTACATAACTTGTCAAACTTTAGGTTATGAAATGTTTGTGTATATTTTATTTTTGATTTCAATAAATTTTTGGGTACTTACTCATGTAATTTCTATAATTTTTCTCTACTGTCAATATGTAAGCTACAATATAAGTATTTCTAAAACTACTATTTTTATGTAAAATTGTAATAAAAAAAAATAATAAAACATATTATCTCTAATACATCTTGATTTTGTATGTGGTACCTTAATGTCAATTTATTCTAATGTTGAATAAATTCAAAAAGTTATAACATTAATATGACCTTTTCAAAATTTTCCTATAACAAGCTATAATCATAAATAATTCTTAATAAAATGTGCTTTGAGGATTAAAAAATTACTAAAATATTGCTTTCACATCACTTTTAAATAATACAATCCCTATAAATGGGAGACAATATTAAAAAATTCATTAAAATTCGAAACAACAACATTTTATAAATTCAAATATACAATTCTTCAATATAATAAATTTCAGCGTTCTATATTTTTTTGTTGTGAAATGATAGTGCTGTCAGATGTTATAAATTTTAGTAATTTATTTAATTATATTAAAATAGGAATTACAATTAGTTAATTTATGACATTTAATAAAATGATTCAGAAAAAATTTGTCGCATCAATTTTTAAAAAAAGGACAATTCGATCTTTTTTTTAAAAAAAAAACAATGTTTAAACATTGTTAAAAACAAAATATAATTACATTTTTATTTTAAGTTGATCTTATATAGACNATACTGAAATAGCAGTTAAAATTATTTGAATTATGACAATTAATGAAACGATTCACAAAAAATTTGTCACAAGAATTATTAAAAATAATCATTCGAATTTTTTCTTTTTAGAACAAATTTTAAACATTGTTTTTTAAACAAAATATTTTTATTTTAAATTAATGTTCCTACATATTATATTATTAACACATTTTTTATTAAGGGGAAAATTATTTTTAGTTATAATAAAAAATATAATACTTTAACCTACAAAAAAGTAACATTTGGTAAATAATTTTTTGTATAATATTTCACATATTGTCAGAAATATAATATTAAAATACGGGTTGAAATTATTCACTAAATTTGTAAATGATATTCCAAGTATAAAGTTGTTTAAACAGATAGCTTAATTTAAAATATTACAGCAATTCAAAAGTTATTTTAAATTTAAGTAAATAAAACAGCTAAAAAGATGGCTTTAAAAAATACAAGTTTTCATTGTTAAGTTAAATAGTTTCTGTGTACATAAAAAACAATTATTTATATTACAAATTTCTATAAATGCTATAATTAAGAAGAAGAAATATCAATACTCAATTATATTACTATTATTCTTTTTAGTTTCATTTTGTTCATTTTTGCTGCAGTTAACATGTTAATTAAAATACTCATTATTAGTTTTATACTATCTCTAAATTTGAATAATTTCGTGTTAAGTAAAAGTCAACTCAACTGCTACTATTCTAAGTATATGCTTTATTATTTAGAAACAAAATTAATTTATTTTGAGAAAATTGCATCGAAAAATCCAACTCCTGTTAGTATAATTGAAGAATTTGAAAACGAAATAAAATCTTTGGGAGAAGTTGTTTTAACTTTGTTGGAAAATATATATTATGAAAATGAAAGCTCAAATAATTTTAATAATCCGTATTCCTTTGCAACTGGTTTGCTTACATTAAATTTATATTTAAATAATATATGTAAAACTTTAAGAATCCAGACATATCTTTATTTGACAAAGGGAGAAAAAAAATTAACAGGGTACAAAATTTTTATAAATGAATTTGATAAATATTGCGGTTATATAATTAATTGTCTGAAACACAGTATAATATTTGAATGTTACAATGGTAATTATAATCCACAAACTTTCTGTTATGATAGTTATTATGATAACAAACATCCAAAATATGATTATTTAATTAAATTATTACCAAAAGAATCAGATTACAATAAAAAACATATTGTCAATAGTAAATTGGAAAAATTGGAAACGTTGAAAAAATTGGATGAAGCCCATGTTGAGTTTAAACGTGTAATAATGGAAAAACCACAACGAAATTCCCATACAGTAGACAAAATAAAAAAACAATTACATCCGAGTAGTATTTTGCTATCAGGCTTATTTCAAGATAAAAGACCCACTAATGGGATAGATCAATTAACTGGTAGTTCAGACCCTATGGATTTATTTCGAAGGATATACTTAAATGTAAAATTAAAAAATGGAAATTACGCAAACATTACAACATTATTTGAGATGATGCAGCGCTATTTTGTCCCAAGTTGTATTTTTTCGTATCAGCAACAAATTCTAGCAGCGACAATTCACCCTGTGTACTCTTTAATAGGCACATTAGCTAATTTACTGAAAAAGGTATATTTTAGTGAAGCTGAGGGTTTCAGTGAAATTGAAACTAGATCTAAAGTATTTGAATCCCAATTAAATGTTATAAACGAATCAATTAATGTAGTCATTGAAAATTTAGTAGATTTGAAAATATTTCCTGTAAATTTGCAAATTCACTTAGAAGCCACTTTAATGCATTTTAAAAACATTTCGAAGTGTATTTGTTCAGATAATGTTGGTAATCTAAAACTCAGATGGATTGATCAACTTTATTACAGATGTGTTAGAGCAATGTCATTTAATTTATTGTATTTTGATGTTACAGTGAAAAATATTCAATTTTATAATAAAGATGAATGCAATGAAGTAATAATACGACTAAACAATAAAATCAAAGAAGTCCAATCATATGTACAAAATTTAAGTTATTATAAAGAAGACTATCACAATATTATTCATTATACGGCAGTGTTTTCCAGATCATGTGGGATTAATAATTTTCTAGATTGCAATATAATAGAAAAAAATAATTCAGGTAAATTTTATTAAAATATATTAAGAGAGTCTTTTTTTATTATATCAATTTGTGTAATATTAAGTAATAATAATTTATAAATTATTTCTGTGTTAAAATTTACGATTTAATATTTTAACTTTAAAATGCTATAAATTTAAAAATGTATGAGTTAAAACAGTTTTTTTTATGAATATTTAACACATGCCATTTATATTCGATAAACATTTTTAAAAAAATTGACCATTTACTTTCGTACAGAGGGGTTCAAAATTTGAAAGATACGTGTAAAAAGTAGAACTATTGCAACCTAACTTTTAAAAATTTCTGGATTTAAGTATAAGAGGGTGTGTGTAAGTTTCCCATTTCCCCTACAACAAAAAAAATTTAATAAGATTTAAGTGTAATTATAAATATTTTGCATCATTTAATGTCAACCTAATAAATTTAATAAAAGGATCAGTCCTTTACAATAAAAATTCTTCTAGCTATCAATGGATTATGATAAATTACAATTTTAATTTCATGACTGAAATTATAATGAACTAAAAATTAGAATAATCAAAGTAAGAAAAATAACTTTTTCCCAATATTTTGATAAATCCGTACTTATATTTTTGACATGAATATCCCTTAGAAGTAACGAAATATACAACTAATTTATATTTTTTTATAATTTATCCGTGAAAATTACACAGCAAAATATTGAATATCAATTTCATACTCAATATATTATCTAGAATAGATAATATATTATTTATGATAGTGATTTTAATCGCAATATCACTAATACTTGTCCCCAATGTGCCACGAACACACAAAAATGGGTTTTTTTTAACTTAACTTTTAAATATAGATTTTGTAAGTTGTTGTATAAAGTAATGAATAATTCTTTTGATACAAATCATTATCAAAACATTTTTTTATTACTTATAATGTTTTTACCTTTTTTCAGGTTATTGTTTGATGAAAAATAATTAAGAATTTTTTTTATATGATAAAATAAACAAATAATTTAATTAAATAATTAAAACTATGGTTTCATTGTCGATATAAGAAATGCATAAATATAATACCGAAAAATTTGTTTTGAATTAATTCATAAATAAATCAACATTTATTACTAATTTTACTTGTAATATGTAAGCAATATTAATATTTAATCAAATATATATTTATTATTGAATTCAATAGTATATGTTTAATCTTATTTACTATATATTTTTATATATAAAAATATATATTTACTGTATATTATTTTAACTTAATTGATTTTTTATTTTTTAATGACCATTTATACCCTTTAAATTTTTTATAAATTTTAATTTACATCAATTTTTACTAGATTTTTTTCAATTGCTAAATGCAACGGACAGAGGTTGAGGTACGACTAATAAAAAAGACTGTGATGTTGCAACAGATTCATATTAGGGTGATGTGCTATACTCACTTGTGTTCTGCATCATCAATGAATTGTACAGTTGGACGGGGTTGTGTTTTTACAGTGCCATTGTTTTTGTTTTTTATTATGCTGACGTGCAATTATGCATAATTAATAATTATTATTTAGAAGGTAATTTGTATGTTACACCGAGATGTATCTTATTCGATTGCATCAAATGTAATTAAAGCGTATGACACGATTGTTGTACAAAATTTCAAAATACTGTTGTGATACCGTTCATCTCTCTATTTTAATATTATTCGCAATGTGTATCACAAAATAAAAAAATTGATATCATAGCATTAATCACTTATGTAATTAATACAATGTATGTATTTGTTCAGTTTAAGATTAATATCTATATCATAAAATTTATGATTAATATTTATATTTATATTTAATATAAACACTGTAAATTAATCTACAAAGACAATGTAATAAGTAACAGTTTCCCTATTAAAAATCAAATGTACCATAACCAATGTAACATATTATCCCTGCTTATAATTTTCATTTCAATAAAGATAGGAGCCCTGGTGGTCAATTCTTACATTTTGATGACATATATAGATCATAGATCTCATATAAAAAGCCGTAAAAACCTATACAATTCGCGCATTCCACCTTTCAAGTCAAGAATCAAATGCAGCAATTAACCACCAGTATCAAAAATATTAAAAAATAAACTTGTCAGTCTTGTTCATTTCAATTCCGCAGAAAACATTATAAAATAGGTAATACATTATAATTCCGATAATTTGGAATTATTTAATCCTAGAAGAGAATGACAAAACAATAATAATTAACTTCTCTTTTCTCATTCAAATTTATTGACTGGTTTGTCAGGAGAATTATTAAATGCGTTCGAAGTGCTTGACCTAAGAGCATACCTACGCATTTTCTTATTACGTTTCATAGTTTAAGCTATTGCCATTGGAACGTAAGACTGATTCAAATGATTTACCAAATCTTATAAATTTGATATATGCATTTAATTTCAATACTCATCATAACATAAAAGCGTTCGCTCAATTCTTATAGCTTTATATTTTGTCCCTTCTCAGAGTTTTATTACACATCTAAAAAATTATTTTATTTTATTATATGGTAATTTTCAATAATTTTAATTTTAATTAAAAATAATTATTAGTAAAACCTGATTTTATTAATCAGATATTAGATACTATTCTTCTTTTTCTACTTTTTCTTCGCCTATATCACAACTACTTGGAGTTGGGTGGTAATTAATGACTCTAATCAAGTATATGAAACTAAAAAATACCAAAAATAATTTTCTGAAAATGTTCAACTAAATGAGGTCAGCCATTCTTATACTAAACATCCACTTGACACGATCTCCCACATCATTTACGCACACATCAGCATTTCTTATATCGCATTCAATAACATCGATTCATCTCTTTTTTGGTATTCTTTTACCACTTCTTCCTTCAACATTCATTTCCGTAACTGTTCTTACAGCTTCCGATTCCTCTCTGCTCATAACACGACCAACCATTTAAGTCTATATTCTCTTATCTAATCCTCGATTGATGCTACACCTATACTTCCTCTTATATGTTCAATCCTTATCCTATTCTTATCTAGCCACTTCTCCGCCATCTTAGCGCATTTTCAGCTATGGCGCTTGCGAGCCAGTAGTTTCGTATTTCGTTTTGTTGTAAAAGTAAAACATCACCTTTGCGATTGTCGCACCCTCGTGCGCTCAGTATAACGTCTTTGGGTCTATATATATATATATATATGTTCTGAGATACATCACAGTGCCGTTCACAGCATATTGTACACGTTGGTCAGCTACTTGCACTCGACTTCAACCGATCCTTTAAATATTCAACATTATCATCAGCCGTTTCAATTAGCCGATAAGTATAATGCTTGTTTTTAAGACTTACTCACATATATAATTTATTATTTATTTATATCAGCGCCATTGTGGTATTTTTAATCATGGCCCCGAGGCATGTCAAAGTAAATCTAGAAGAAAAGACACTCGCATGCATTTTACGGAATAGTTCCCTTGAGTGGATTACTGAAATCCGTATATTCGCCATTAAGGTTAAGACAGACATTAGCCTTAAAGAACAGCTTGAAGTACGCGTTCGACAATTAAATGTTTTCGAAGAACAGTTCCGCGAACATCAAGACGCTATTGTAAGCGCGTTAACAGAACTCGATCGCGTGGAACAGTGCCATAATATCGACTGGCCGGTGAACGAAGAAATGTGAAAACATGTTCTATGATATTAGTGCTGCTGAGTCCCTAGTTCAAAACGCGAACACACCCCAAACCCGCTGTTGCTGCGCTCGGCCAATCGTTATACAACAACACGTATGCGAATAAGAATTTTAAATTCGATGGTAATACACAGACTGAACTGCTTTCTGTGATACATTTAAATATATTGTGAACGTCGATTCCAATAAAATTAGGCGATTCCATTTCCTTCTTTCATGTTTGTCCGGATCCGCGCTCATAAAACCTATGCCAATTATGATATAGCTTGGAACGCGCTTATTGATAAGTATGAAAACAAAAGAGTGTTAGCAACGGTACACTTGGACACAATATTTTCATTTCAACCTATGAATCATTTTCCTCTTTGCAACTTTCTTTGAATGTGTTCATAAGAAAACATTGGGACAGATTTTATTGCAAAAACTTATTAAATACGCTCAACATTTGCACAGATGAATTTGATCACCTAAACTTAGTTTACTTGAAATTTCGAAAGAACCAAAATCGGAATATCTCAAATTTTTTTCTCTAGTATCTACAATTCTCTATACAGAATAATCAATTTTAGGAAATACACTCATTTTCACCGAAAATTTTGAAAAGGTTTTGTATTGTAAAGAAGAAAATGATTTGTTACAAAAATGTACAGCATAATGAGATCAAATACTATTTTTTTCATCCCTTTAGAGATAAAAAAACAATTTTTCAATTTTAGCAACTTTACTGGACAACAAAAACAAATTTAAAATTTCCATGTTATCTTATATAAATAGATATTACCGACATGCAAAAAACCTTCTTATAATATATATATATCCGTTACTTTGACACATACAAAACATTTGTATCTATGCTTATAAAAAGAAATTAAAAAACCTCTTATTGTGAATTATCATCTTTTAAATAAAAGCCATAAATTTTTATTTATTTTCAAATATGCATGTTTACACAAATTTTCACTAAAAATAGATTAAAGTAATTGTTATAACTCCTATTATATTTTTTATAATTGCTATATAATAATTTTTAAAATACATATTTTTATTTTGTTTCAGTTTATAACTTGATGGAAAAAATGGTACAATTATAAAAAAATATTTAAACATTTTTAATTGTTAAGTTAATGCCTGTTAATTTGATCAGTTAAAAATAAAGTCATTTTTCTTAAAAGTATTTCGTGGAAAACAAATTAAAAAACCCAGCACAGGGGTGGGGCGCGGCACAGTGGTGCCATGGTACAGTTGGATCAAGTATAATGATATCTGACAGTGATTAAAATCACTGTCAAAAATAAACGCTTAGATGCAAATCTTTAGATAGTGTTTAATCTTTAAAAAATTGGTGTTTTTTCCAAAAGCTACTTGATCTGCTGGTTCCTTATTAATATCTCGATTAAGATAAAGTATGTCGAATGAAAAAGGGTTTATTAAAAAATATTATTTCTCATAAAAAAATTGTGTGGATCCATAAACTTTTCAATAAGTTATAGCATTATAAAGTTAAATATAATATAAATAATAAAATCGA
>NW_026099865.1:0-3291 GCF_025091365.1 Daktulosphaira vitifoliae | reverse complement strand
GCATTCGGTAGCCGTTTTCACCATGAAGACAAGTCCAGAGGTCAAATTTTATTTTTTCAAATTAAAGTATATTACATTAGCTTTAATTTAAGATATATATAAAAGTGTCAGACCTTCCGGAACATTTTCAAAAGTTAAGTTGAAAAAGTTAATTTTTTGTGAAAAAGTTGTCATTTTAAACCCCCCCTGTGGGCAGATAAAGGGTCAGATTTACAAAAAAATATACCAAATGATAAGTAAAGACATCAAGCATCTATATAAAAAAGAATGATATTGATATGTTCATTTTTGAAAAAGTTAGAGTATTATTAAGTTAAAAATATAAAAAAAAATTATTTTACAAAAATCGTAATTTTTTATTAACTTTGATGTCAACTTTCACCACGAAGTCAAGTCCAGAATTCAAATTTTTTTTTCAAATTACAGTATAATACATAAGTTTTAATTTAAGATATAGATAAAAGTGTCAGACCTTCCGGAATACTTTGAAAAATTAAGTTGAAAAAGTTCTACTTTATATATGCATTTTTTATATTTTAAGCCCTCCCATATATAGGGAAATGGTCTGATTTAAAAATAAAGTATGTGCAATGAAAGATGTATATAAATAATACTTCTCATGAAAAAATTGTATTGATCCATACATTTTTTAAAAAGTTAAAGCCTTTTAAAGTAAAAAATGTAAATTATAAAATCGAGAATTTTCACACAAAAATAGCATTCGATAGCCATTTTCACCATGAAGACAAATTTAGAGGTCAAATTTTTTTTTTTCAAATTAAAGTACATTACATAAGCTTTAATTTAAAATATATAAAAAAGTGTCAGATCTTACGGAACATCTACAAAATTTAAGTTGAAAAAGTTAATTTTTTGTGAAAAAAGAGTCTTTTTAAATCCACCCCTGTGGGCAGATAAAGGGTCAAATTTACAACAAAAATATATCAAAAGATAGGTAAAGATATCAAAAATCTATTAAAAAAAAATTATAATGATATGTTTATTTTTGAAAAAGTTACGGCACATTTTAGGAAAAAAAATTGAAAAAATTTCGAAAATTAGCGATTTTTAAATTTGTAATTTTTTTGGAGGATTCCCCCTTTTACGAGGAACGAGGGAATTTTTTTCAATTTTTAAGGGTAATTTTTTAACTAGATACCATTTGTGATCTTTTGACGTATCATTGAAAGAAATCAGTTCGGTGAGAGCTGAGAAAAAGTGGCAACAGACACAAAAAAAAAAAAACACATCTTAGTAAAACCAATACCTCTCAGCTTCGCATCGAAGCTAAATTGTATTAGCAAATACTATTAATAAGAAGAAAAATGTGTATTTTTATTTATAAAATATTTATGAAACTTTGTACGCATAAAAATAAAATCAATATAAACCATTTGTATAAAAAGAGTCTTAAATTTAAAGTTTGATATTAACTAAAAAAATTTGAATTCTTTAAATACTCAATTTTTTATCTACACTAAAATGTTAGTCTATATTTTAATTGTAAATTTTATTACAGCTATAAATTTCAGTTATACTGTTTCAACAGAAATCAGCCTTCACTGTTTATATTCTAAGTATATGCTTTATTACATGAATACCAAAGAAATCTATTTTCAAAAAGTCGAATCAAAAAAACCACTCGATGTTGGTAAAATCGAAGAATTTGAAGATGAACTCAAATCAATGGGCGAAGTCGTATTAAGTATGCTTGAAAATCTCTATTATGACTTTGAAAATAAAACTAAAATGTTAAATGAACAAGCAAACAAAATAGATAACCCATATAGCAAAGTAGATGGCTTGTTAGCATT
The DNA here is from genome assembly GCF_025091365.1 of Daktulosphaira vitifoliae. NCBI lineage: Eukaryota > Metazoa > Arthropoda > Insecta > Hemiptera > Phylloxeridae > Daktulosphaira > Daktulosphaira vitifoliae. The sequence continues at coordinate 1,477 of NW_026099865.1, read as the reverse complement.
AAATTTGTATTTAAATAACTTTTCTAAAAACTTAAGGCTTAGGTCACATAGTCAATTAAAACATCAAGAAAAAAAATTAGAGGAAACTCAATTTTTTATAAAACGATTTAAACAAAATTGGCCTAGTATTATTGGAAGTTTAAGAAATAGCATTAGACTGGATTGTTTAGGTATAAAACCATTTAATTTTAATTATGAAGCTTTTTACTATGATAAAAATTATCAGAATCTAGAATTTAATTATTTAAATCAATTGTTACCTAAACGTTTAATATTTGAATATTACAATCAAAAAGAAATTGTTGATGATAATTTGAATAAAATGCAGACAATGAAAATATTAGACAACTCCGTAATTGATCTGCGGTATTATTTAAAAATAAAACCAGAACGAGATAGTGAAACTGAAAAAATGATGCAACATCGCTTACATCCGACTAATATTTTACTATCAGGCTTATTTAAAGATAAAAGAACTCCAAATGGGATAGATTTATTAACTGGTAGTCCTGACCCTATGGATTTATTTCGAAGTGTACCCTTAAATGCAAAATTAGAAAATGGAAATTACGCTAACATTACAACATTATATGAAATGATACAATACGATATTGATATAAATTGTTTTATCGCATATCAAAGACAAATTATAGCAGCTACAATTCATCCTGTATACTGCTGGATTGGTACATTTACTCAATTATTGAAAAGAATTTTTTATAGTGAATCAAATGGTATCAGTGAAANAAATTGTTTATAGTGAATCAAATGGTATCAGTGAAATCGAAAATCGAGCTAATATATTTAAAGCTGAAATAGGTCTCCTGAACAAATCAATCCAGAAAGTAATAAGAACTTTAATTAGTTATAAATTGTTCCCGGAAAATGTGCAATTAGATCTCGAACTTTCCTTAATGCTAATATTTCAAATAGAAAAATTTTCTAATACAAGCGATGAGAGTAATTTAAATGATGAAAGGATTGATCAACTTTATACTATGTGTGCCATTACATTGAAAACCCATCTATTAAAATTTGGAATTGATGTAAATTTCCCTGAAATATATAATAAAGAAGATTGTAAAAAAATTATAAGTAAATTGGAAAANAAAGAAGATTGTAAAAAAATAATAAGTAGATTGGAAAATAAAATCAAAGAAATTCAATTATATGTTGAAAATTTAATTCATTATAAATACGAATATAACAATATATTTTTCCTGAAACATCTATTTGCCAGTGATTTTACATTCACTAGTAGATTAAAATGTGACATAGTAGAAAACCATAAGTACAGTATGTATTTCAATTTTCTTATTTTCAATATATAACTATATAAAAAATATTTATTATCTCAAATTTTCATTTGTTTTATATTTTGTTTATATAGGTAATTTTTTTTCTTTATTTTATAAAATCAATTTACACAAATAAATTGATACTATCCATTTCAGGAAATACATTCATTTTCACAGAA
>NW_026099864.1:4008-15680 GCF_025091365.1 Daktulosphaira vitifoliae | reverse complement strand
TTCCCCGCAAATGGGGGAAATCTCCAAAAAAATTACAAATTTAAAAATCGATAAATTTTGTCATTTTTTTTTCTTAAAACTCCATAACTTTTTCAAAAATAAACAAATCAACATAACTTATTTTTATACTAAAACCTTAGATATTTTTTTTTCATTAGATATCATTTTTTTGAAAATCTAACACTTAACCTGCTCATTGGAGGGGATTTAAAATAGCAACTTTTTTTCATAAATTAACTTTTTCAACTTAATTTTTGAAAATGTTCCGGAAATACTGGGTCCTTTAAACATATATCAAATTAAAGCTTATTTTATGTGCTATAAAATAAAAACAAAAAATTTGTCCCGACGACCTATTATCTATACGCAAATGGCAATCTTATTCAAAAATATGCAATTTTTTTTTTTAAATCCCGGTTGGGTTGTTAAAATCCCGGTCACTAGACCTACTTTTTTCAACGATACGTCAAATGATTACAATTCGTATTTAGTTTAAGTTATTACTCTTAAAAATCGAAAAAATATTCCTTATTCAAATAAAAAGTAGCTTAACCAGCTTTTTCCATACAAACAATTAAAAACATTAATTTTTATTATTCTTAAAGTATTCATTATCGAATTTGATATGATAAAAGTATTCAACAACAAAAGTAAATAATTTTACTTTGTAATTTATTAATTTTTTACTCTATTTGTGTGTGCTACTACTAGACTATAATATTCCAAATTTATTGATAACATATTGCTATACAAATCATTTCTAAAAAAAATGATTGTTAGTTTCTCCTGAATTAACAATGGATTTATACAATTATAATCAATTTTTATAATACGCTAAATTGAATAACTTTTTTTTATTGGTTTTTTTAGATATATAATCATTATAATTAATTAAATTCTGAATATTTTTATTGTAGAATTTTTTTAAACGCCAAAAGTTAATTAGAAATTATTACTATTACTTCTATTTAAGTGATCTATTACGATAAAAATGTAAAAAAATCTAACTTTACTGATAAATGCACTGTAAATAGTAATTATAAAATTCCATGATTGCATATTGTGCAATGCCGGCTATATTTTCTTTAGTATCGGCAATTTGCGAATTTTTCTTGTAACATTTTTGTTCGTTTAATAACTACGATTGACAATACGTATTTGGCCATGCCTTAGCGGAAGGAAAAGGAGAATATAAAATGTGGAAATTGAGCCTTACAATATATTAAATAGAAAGAAAAAAAAAACATATAAATAATAATCACAATATGATATTTTCCGTTACGATAAAAAAATAACTAACAACAAGAACCAATGATAAATGAAATTAGTATAAATTACTAATGAAATAAATAACATATATCCCCTTTTTATAACTAATACATATATTATGTGGGCTGTAAATCCGTTAAATAAACAATAAAAAATTCTTAGTAATTACCCACTGCCGTTTGAAGGTGATGAACACTGTAACACTTCAGATGCAGGGAAGGCAACAAAAAAACACTGTAGCATATAACAAGCCGTTGAGCAACTCAAAATTGAACACTGTGGCGACAAGGCAATACTCGACCCAAAAATACCTGGCATCGATATAACCAAAACGGCCGACTAATTGAGCGCGAAAAAATTAGTTTTCAATTCCATACGTTGCAGGGACCGGTCTAAAACAGCAGCGCCGCCGTACCGTTACGAAGGTGGTGGTTTTTTAGTGGGAAAAAACACATTGAAGATAGCGGCGTATATTAAAAAGAACGCGGAATCTCCGGTCTACTAGACGCCTACAGAAAAAAATGAAAATAAATTGCGTTGTGTCAGCGACATACCTGTCGTGACAAACACAAACGTGTATGATGTGATCGACTGACCTGCTCTCCCTCACTTACCGTGTTTTCATGTTAAATTAAATATATCGCGTCACCTCACATTCATCTAACACATATTAATCTTAACAATTTCATTTTTTTCTATTTAATAATGTCAATTTAAAAACTTGCAAGTTGAACTACATGTTATGGTAATAAATTCATTTTTTTTCATTATTAAAACTTTCAAAAAAAGTAGGTTCAACATTATTACTTTTAACATAATAAAAATTAAAATCAATAATAATTTGAAAACAATTAATTTTAAAAATTATATAATATATAATTAAAAGAAATACTAATCTGGGTAAAATTAAGAAAATAGAAGTTGATGTTGCTTTTGTCCATCAATTTTTTAGAATTAAACACTATCTACAGATTTGCATCGAAGCGTTTCTCATGATAGTGATTTTAATCACTGTCAGATTAAATCTATACTATGCAACATCCCTACTATGCCGCGACCCCACTGTGCTAGTTTTTTTTCTTTGATGGTAGGAGATCTAGTACCAGAGGATAATGAGGTCTGGTTATTTTATATAAACTTTTTAAAAATAATCGATATTTTATTGAGATATTTTTTCTCTGAAAGTAATATTTCATTGCTTACTGACTTGATAAAATAGTACCATAAAAATTACATTTATTTAATTAATGATACCTTAAAATCTAAGCACCACTTGATGGTACATTATCTAAAATTAATTAAAGAGTCAGGGCCACTGAGACATTTTTGGTGCTTTAGGTTTAAAGGTAAAAATAACATATGCACGGACTACTTCATCTAGACGCAATGTTACACTAAAGCTAGTTAAAAAATTTCAAATTAGATTTGCTGTTTATATAAGGAATACAAATAAACCAGACCTTATAAAAAGTAAAAAACATTTATTTAAATCACTATCATTTAAATAAGAAATTTTAAGTAAAACTGATATGAATCCATATCAGTTACATCTCATTACATTTGCTAATAGATCTATAATTTTCGGAAACACTAGCGTTATAGTAAAAATATAGAACATTACCTATATGGCTATTCTATAAGATTAAATGTATTTAGAGTTCCTCAGCATAAGTTTTTAGATAATAATCCAGTTCAGTGCGAAGAAAAAGTTTAGAGGCTCTACTCCATCATTGAAAAAAGAGACAATAAGACAACAAACATGTGCACTCCAGCACGGTCAATGATAGAAGCAGAATGAAGAGCCAACATCAATCAAACGGCAATTTCAAATCTATAATAGCCAGTCTTTTGGGAGGGATCAATACCGATAAACAATTAAAGTTTAATCATATTTATTCTCTTTTGTAGCCTTATCTAGCGGCCAGCGACAAAAATAATGAGTCATTGACACTTCTGTGTCAGAAAAGGTTCATTCACACATTTTTTTGTGCGATAAAAAATAAGTAGACATAACAAAAATAATAAATGGTCCACCTTCGAATTTGTGACGGTACAAGTTGAAAATTTTCTACTTTCTATTATCGCATTTTTAAGTTTTGAACCACCACTGTATAAAGGAAAATGTTTCGATTTAAAAAAATATTATGTCGAATGATAGAAATATATAAATAGTATTTATCATAAAAAAATTGTAATGATACATACATTTTTCAAAAAGTCATAACATTATAAAATATAAAATATAAAAAAGAATTTTTTTACAATAATCGTATTTTAACTTCAATGCGAAGCTGAGAAGGGATTAATTTTACTATGATGTGTTTTTTTTTGTGTCTGTTAACAGTTCTTCTCATCTCTCACCAAACCGATTTCTTTCAATGAAACGTCAAATGGCTACCTATTTTGGTGTTAAAATTCTCAATTTTATATTTTATAATTTTAAACTTTTTAATAAATGTATGGATCAATACAATTTTTTTATGAGAAATAATATTTATATATCTCTTTAAATATTTTATCTTCATGGTAAAAACAGACATCAAAGTTAATAAAAAATATACGTTTTTTGAAAAGAATTCTTTTTTATATTTTTAACTTTATAATACTATAACTTTTTAAAAAATGTATGGATCAATATAATTTTTTTTGTATAGATGCGTGATGTCTTTACCTATCATTTGGTATATTATTTTCATAAATTTAACCCTTTACCTACCCACAGGGGGGGGTTTAAAATGACAACTTTTTCACAAAAAATTAATTTTTTCAACTTAACTTTTGAAAGTGTTCCGGAAAGTCTGATACTTTTATATATATATCTTAAATTAAAGCTAATTTAAAGTACATTATTATGGAAAAAAAAATTTCGTACTTTATTTTGTCTTCATGGTGAAAATGACTATCGAATGCTATTTTTGTATGAAAATACTCGATTTTATTTTTTACATTTTACATCAATACAATTTTTATGAGAAATAATATTTATATCCCTCTTTTATTCGACATACTTTATCTTAATCAGGATATAAATAAGGAAATAGCAGATCATGTAGCTTTTGGAATAATCAACCAATTTTTTAAAACTAAATACTATCTAAAGATTTGCATCGAAGCGTTTTTTATGATAGTGATTTTAATCACTGTCAGATATCATAATACTTGACCCAACTATGCCATNATGATAGTAATTTTAATCACTGTCAGATATCATAATACTTGACCCAACTATGCCATGTCATCACTGTGCCGCGACCCCCCTGTTCTGGGTTTTTTTTATTCTAATACTGTACCAAGAATCCTTAATAGGACTTTGACATAAAATGTGGTATTACAGTACAAGACTAAACTTTTGGCCTCTAAATATTTTTATAAATTATTTTAAACAGAAAGCAGTGGCAGATAAATTACTTTGTAATTAGGATGAGTTGAAAAATCTTTATGATAAAAATCATCATGTGAGCTGTGCCCCAATATCACAAAACTTTTATATTATACTTATTTTGTATTTGTATTACTATATCATGATATATAATAATCACATCTAATAGTATAATACTTTATAGTAATTATAATGTTGCATATAAATTCCTTAAAACTAAAATTTACAAAATAATTATGGGTTCACGATACCATCGCCCTTAAAGAAAAATAATATCTAAAATATTATTTCAAAAATTTTAACACATAACACATTTGAGTCACAATAGGATACACAGCAAACTGATATAAGTTAATACAAAACAATAATACATAGAATAAATAATTAAAAGTGTTTTCATATATATAAACGTGTAACATATTTTAAATAACATATACAGGGTGTTCAGTAAGTCAGGAAACGGGTTTCTTGACTTACTGAACACCCTGTATACATAAAATAACCTATTTTGAAATCATGTATTATAAATTCTAAACATTCAGAAATTATGAAAAATATAAAATTTTAAAATTTGTTAAAATAAGATATCTGATACTTTGCTTTTATTTTAATTTTTACTTAAAATTATGTTTCTAATCTAATTAATTTAACAAGCCAGTAATACGATACTCAAACATGATTTTGCATGTTTATACATTTTTTTTTTTAAATAATAAGCACTATTTTTGTATCTAGCTTTTCTGAAAGGTGTAATTTCATTTTATTCATAAACATAACTTTATAATTTTTTACGAATAAATTTATTATGTATCATTTAATCTTTTAGATAACTCTTATTTTGAACAATTAATTTATAATTTTTATGAAAATAACAAAAAAAGAGTATAAAACAAAACAAACATATATTTATTAACAGACAAAACATAAAATATATATTCCTTTATAAAATTTAGAATTCTAGGCGAGTTCCATGGAATTATTTGACTTTTCAATGCTACCTTGCTTTAAAAGATTTTTTAATTGTTTATCAACTTCCTCGTTATGACACATAGGATATCTGTATTAGTAGTTACAATTTGTATGCCGACCATCCCCCTCCGCTCGACTTCCTCAACCTCCTTCACCATTATAGAATGGGTGGATGTGGGGGGGAGTAAATGAAACACGGCGCAATCTAACTCGACGAAACCCAACCCAACCCAATGCAGCACCATCCGGCGGACGCGCGAAACCCGACACCGCACCACCTGGCGGACGAAATCCAGGGGCATTTATTCAGGCATGGCACCGTCGGGTGGACGAAATCCAGGGGCATTTATTCAGGCATGGCACCGTCGGGTGGACAACAAACCCATGGTGGATGAGATATATCACCGTTTATCCACTAAAACCTCTAATATGTTTACTGTATTTTTATTTCTCCCACTCACATTGAAAAAATATATAAAATGGATGTTTTCCACCTAAAAATCCATCAGTTTTCGATTTCAACCTGAAAATTCGTCAGTTTCTTTTGTATTCTACGTTATTTTGACATGATGGAAGAATTAAAGAAAAAATTACAACAACAGGTGCGCAATACTCATAAATCCATCGGTGAACTNATAACGGGTGCGCAATACTCATTTTGAATTTAACAAGAATGGAAACTCAATTCGGTCTGTCTATAAAGTGCCAGTTGTCAGACACTGGCACCAACGTAAATAGTGGTAATCGAATTTTAAATATATTTTTTTTCTTAAAATATTTATATTGAAATATTTGTANTCTTAAAATATTTATATTAAAATATTTGTAGAAGGTAAATCGTTGAGCTCTAAAAATGAAAAAAAAATTGCGGGAACATATTATGTCTATTTGCCAAAATCAGTTAGCAAGTCTGAAGAGGAAATTGCTAATTTCAACAGTACAGAAGACGAAAACATGCATTTGGTCTACAGGGGTAATACTCCAAAAAACAAATTTCTGATTGATTTTATTTGAAAAATTTAAAAAATATAAATAAATGATTTAATTTGAATTGTTAATAATTTGCTTAATTATTTTTAAAAAGTAACTTCTTATATAATGTCACATAAGGTGTATAAATCATATATAATACAGAAAAATAATATAAGTAAATAAATAATTTATTAAATATTATGAAGTGAGCAAATATTTGTTTGATCTATTATTTTTAACTAAAAATTTAATGGATATATTCATCATCATTGGACGAATTATTAATTCAATAAAAAGTACCAATTATAAATATTCTTAAAAAAATTATTAATTAATAAAAAAAAAATACCAATTTTCAATAATTATTTTATTATATAAATTATAATATGCTAATAAAAATAAATAACAATAATGACGTATAATAATATTTTATGGATATAAGTGCTACGATGACTCGATAGTTGAGATCGGACGAGTGAGGTTAACTTTATATATTCAACATTGAAATATATTATGTCCAGATAAAAATAACTCACCGAATTATTTTTAACTAGATACAATACATCTCAGTGCTGAATAGATCAATGTTATCCTGACACGACTGATCTCAACTGTTTGGTCATCATNTATATACTTTACAAAAAAAAAATAATAGTGTTTATGATAAATGTTTCCTAAATAATAATAAACAAATAATTTTTGAATGTACACATTATAAATAAATAAAAAATTTGCGAGCAGTTATTTGATTCCACTTGACCCGAAGCCACATTCACCCCGATCCGTTTCATCCAAATCCTATTAAATGAATAAATAATAATAATAATAATAATCTAAAAAAAAAAAATATTAAATTATTTTACCATAAGTTCTTCCAATTCGGGATATGTAATTTTTTCCCATATTAATTGCGCAACCCTATCACCCGGATTAATATTAAAAGGCACATCGGAATGGTTAAATAGGAGAATTGCTATGTTCCCCCTATAATCCCCATCAATAACACCTGCTAAAATATATATTTTAATTAATAATATCAAACAGTATTTCATCAATATAAATTAAAGTTACCTCCAACGTCGATAAAATTTTTGCTCGCCAACCCAGACCTCGGGGCAATCCGTCCGTATGTCCCGAGAGGAAGTTTTATCTGGAGATCGGTTTTTATTAGTTTTTTTCCGTGTGCCTCCACTGTATAAGTGTGTGCGCTAATAATAAAAATAAAACTCATGTATTTTTCAAAATTTTATATTATTAAATAATAATTTTACCTTTTCAAGTCATACCCAGCAGCGAACATACTCGATTTAGATGGCGAATGAGCATTAATGCTCAATTTTGAATAAGCCAAAATACTTCTCTTGTCAGTCGTCATTCTTTAAGAAAAAATTATGGACTTCTAAAAGAATAAAATAATGATCGAATAATTTTTAAATGCACTAAATTAGATATTTTTTAACAGACGGTAAAAATTACACCCCTATATGAGGAATACATAAATGGATTTGAAAACACTATTTGTAAATAAAAACTCACAATGTCTATTTCGTCGTCTAACGGGTCGTCNTCACAATGTCTATTTCGTCGTCTAACGGGTCGTCTAACTATACCAATAGGTTTGCTGCTTGTATACGAAGCTGAATAAAAATAAAATTTAATTAGAATTTAATTAGATTTAAATTATGTGGACCAATGTTAAAGTATACATACACCGAACACCGTTTACTGTAAAATCGATCGTTACTGTATTACACTCGCAATTCAGGACTATAATGTAAATTAAAAAAATGTTTGTTATTTTCCTCATAAAATAACATTTTTATCATTACTTACCGCTAACCGGTTGTATACTATTAATTGAAATGTTAGTCTGTTCACTGTTGATTGTAATGTTAGCTTGATCACCATCAGTAAATATTGAATTTAAATATTGAAATTATTATATTATCTAATTTAATCATATCACTAAAACCTTGCGTATTTTCAGCTAAATTAATTTTTAAATATTAGTAAATATTATTTAGTCGTAATTAAAAATGTATTCTAACCGTTAAATATGTCCTCAAAAGTTAATAATTCGCGACTCAAATTACTCGAATCACTGCTGATACTTATTATCTCGCTCATTTTTTCCTGGATACTGCTAGATTTATACTGCATTAATTTCTGATTGTGGACCACTGATAATAACCACTTCAATAATATAATATATCTACAACTCTCTTGCACAATATACGGAGGGGCGTAAAATGTATTTAACTCACAGACCATTAACGCGCATCTTAAGATAAGAGACAGTTGCCGATTTATAATAAAGCATTGATCACATCGTGGTACTTACAGTATGAATCACTGATGCTTATTAGAATCTTAATTGACTTAACTAAATTTATATTATAAATATGTTTCATTGTGAAAAGTGTGAAAAAACTTTTTCCGTCAAAAGAAATTTAGTGAGGCATCGAATAAAACACGACGGGATTAGATTTCCATGTCATGTATGCAGTTTGACATTTTCAGAGAAAAACGCTCTTGAGCCGCACACTCAAAGAGTGCACCGTAAGTAATAAAAATACTTTTATAATTTAATTATTGGAATTAAATAAATTACAACATAATATAGATCTCACAAAATACGGGATTGATTATAATATAGCGATCGGTAATCATCCTGATTCGGTGACATTTCAGTCGTGTGGTAAGTAATAATAATAATAATAATTAATAAATATGAGTAGATAAACAGAGTCTATTTATTGCAGAAAATGAAGGTGTTGTAAGACAGCCGAGTACAAGTGGAATGTCTTTTAAAAGAAACCGTAATTCTAATAATGATAATACAGTTAAAAGTAAACGGGTCAAACAAATGCGATTGGATGAAACTACATCGACAACTTTTCAATTAATAGGCTCATCACTAAACAATATATTCTGGTTTTATAAAAAAAATATGGATAAAGTTGGTGATTATAAAACATTTTTATTTCAAATTAAAAATGAATAGCACATTATTATGGAAGATGATAGATATAAAACACCAATACAAATATGAAACATTAACTCAAATTAGTAGAATAATAGATTGCTCATAGGTCTATTCAAGTTTACTTGACTAGCCAATGAGAAGGATTGTGCAATTAAAATATAAAACATTAAGTCTCCCCCTCATAAAACAGGCCTATAAAAGAGCGATTTCTAGCTCATTTATCACCTTATTTTTTTCGAAAAATCTGGTCATGAAGCGTCTCTGCACCAGACTGTTTCGCGATTGTGCTCTCTCGGACTTAGAAACCTTTTCACACTTGGTGTTTTTTATCTAACTCTCTTATAAGTAATGTAATAAAAACAATAATAACTTAAACTTTTTATTTTATTTATTTATTTTTTTTTTATTTTAAATTATTATGAATTATTAAGACAATTAATTTTTTTATTTTGTATTTTGTGAGTTATTCCAATTAAGAATTTTTTTCTTAAAAATTCTTCAATTGGATTGTCTATTTAATAAGTGCATTTCGAAAATCTACCTTAGCACATCTAGCGGTTGAAACTGTTGTATTACAATAGTTTGTGACGTGTCACTAAGGAGATCTTGGAATGTATTTTAAATTTGAATAGATACGTGTTTGATTGATTGCACAAGATACTGATGGTTTGTTGAGATTACTCTAGCACATCTAGCGGTTGAAATTATTGGTAAAACAATAGTTTGTGACGTGTCACTAGGGATTGATTTTCATATTCCATTACGTTCTTTTCGGCAAAAAGTTTTTGACTCTGTAAGGTCCGTGCATCGACGAGTATAATAAAAAAAAGGGAAATATTATTATTAGCTACTTACTCACCATTCAGATCGCAATAGCTTGCGTTCAACGTAAATATTTAATTTGTATTTAACACCTATATAAAAACCCAGCACAGGGGGGTCGCGGCACAGTGGTGACGTGGCATAGATGGATCAAGTATAATGATATCTGTCAGTGATTAAAATCACTATCAAAAAAAAACGCTTCGATGCAAATCTTTAGATAGTGTTTAATTTTAAAAAATTGGTGGATTATTCCAAAAGCTACATGATCTGCTAGTTCATTATTAATATCCTAATTAAGATAAAGTATGTCGAATGAAAAAGGGATTATTAAAAAATATTATTTCTCATAAAAAAATAATGTTGATCCATACACTTTTCAATATGTCATAGCATTATAAAGTTAAAAATGTAAAAAATAAAATCGAGAATTTTCACATAATAATAGCATTTGGTAGCCATTTTCACCGTGAAGATAAAATAAAGTCCGAAATTTTTTTTTTACATAATAAAGTAGGTTACATTAGCTTTAATTTAATACATATATAAAGTGTCAGACTTTCCGGAACAGTTTCAAAATTTAAGTTGAAAAAGTAAATTTTTTGTGAAAAAGTTGTCATTTAAAATCCCCCCCTGTGGGCAGGTAAAGGGTCAGATATAAAAAAAATATATACCAAATGATAGGTAAAGACATCATGCATCTATAAAAAAAAATTTATATTGATCCATACATCTTTCAAAAAGTTATAGCATTATAAAGTTAAAAATATAAAAATGAATTTTTTTACAAAAATCGTATTTTTTTTATAAACTTTGATGTCTGTTTTCACCATGAAGATAAAATAAAGTCCGAAATTTTTTTTTTCCATAATAAAGTATATTACATTAGCTTTAATTTAAGATATATATAAAAGTGTCAGACTTTCCGGAACACTTTCAAAATTTAAGTTGAAAAAGTAAATTTTTTGTGAAAAAGTGGTCATTTTAAATCCCCCCCTGTGGGCAGGTAAAGGGTCAGATATAAAAAAAATATATACCAAATGATAGGTAAAGACATCATGCATCTATAAAAAAAAATTATATTGATCCATACATCTTTCAAAAAGTTATAGCATTATAAAGTTAAAAATATAAAAAAGAATTTTTTTACATAAATCGTATTTTTTTTATAAACTTTAATGTCTGTTTTCACCATGAAGATAAAATAAAGTCCGAAATTTTTTTTTGCCATAATAAAGTATATTACATTAGCTTTAATTTAAGATATATATAAAA
>NW_026099864.1:0-2105 GCF_025091365.1 Daktulosphaira vitifoliae | reverse complement strand
ACGAAAGTACTCGGTCACCAGACTCCGGGAAAATTATTGGCGAAGGTCGGAAAATTTTTGCCGCTCGCCCGCGAGCGTTTTAAAATTTCGACCGTTTTCGAGAAAAACGCTCGCTGACGCCAGCGTTTTACGACTTAAGGTTTGAAATTTTCATCAGACCCGCCCAATGACATTCCTGACATATGATAAAAAAATCAATTCAATCCGTTCATTTTTCACATTTTACGAGCTTTTTTTTTAAGTCCACGCGCATGGTTGTATTATGCGCAGTGATTCATTTCTGCTGATACGTATTATGAACCTTATTTATATGGTGTATTATGTATTATTAGTAGGACACTATTTTGCATTTGCCCTATTTTTATCAAGGAATAATTTGCTTTTTTCTCATATATGATGTATGAGACTATGAGTTTATCCTTTGAATTGGGGTTCATCTATGATAACTATGATGTTCATCGTTAAATCGCAGTTACTAATATATTTATCAAAATTAAATTTTTATTTTTATTTTTAATATTAATTTTAATTTAAATTTACAGTGTGCCACTTATAATAACCTGCTAAATTTTTTTTTAATTATTCTATAATATAAAAACAATTATTATAATTAGATTATTAATAATTTTTGTGTATAACAGGGGTGTATTTAAGAGAGATTGGCCCCTCCTTGAACAAGCGCTATCAATATTTTTTTAGGGCCCCGGGTCTGGGGCGGAGCACCAGCTAGGCGGAGCCTAGTTAGTGTATAATAACTTAATAATATTGTGTTTTAATTAAGTGATAAGTTGGTGAATTTTAAAAATAAAATTTTTATGTTATGTTATTTAGTTTCTTGGACTTTGAGGGGTGGCGGGGAGGGGGAAGCCCCCACAAGTCTATGGAGAATTATTCATTTCATCCCCCCCCTGAGCAAATTTGTAAATACGCCACTGTATGCCGTATGTTATTATTTTCATTTTGTAGCTAAACGAATTTCAAAACTCCGGTTAACATAATATTTATATTCTATTTCTATATTCATATTCAATTTAGATATCCTCTCATCGCTGTTTATGTCAAAAATTATTTCTTGCATTTCACCATCCCAATATACAAAAACATTAACCTACTTAACTCTTTTTTTTATGACAGTTGCTTTAAACAAAGTAACTCATAACTAAATACTTTATTTATAATAAGTAAACAAATAATAAAATCTCCTATCAGTATTGATGTTCGTAAATTACTTGCTTTTTATGATATTTCAGTGTCATTTNAAATTACTTGCTTTTGATGATGTTTCAGTGTCATTCCACTTCGAAATTATAAATAACGATTCAATTAGGTACACAAAAAGCTCAAGAAAATCATTGACAGCATAAAAACGTTCAACTCATTTAGTCGCACATAATTGTTTTAATGATTTTTTAGTTATACATTTTTGACTTTCTTCGATTTGACTTTTCAACACATCTTTTCGCTTTGGGTATATGAAAAAATCTCTAACTTTAGATGTTGTTCCTAATCAATTTCGTGTTTCTTGTATAGAAGATGAATAAGAAATAGCAAGGTTTAAAACATGAACAGCACAATGAACAAACGTCGCAAGCGGATAACTTTGGTGAATAAGAGATTGAGCTCCGTTAAATTGACCAGACATAGAAGCACATCCATCGTAACACTGCCCTCTAACGTATTTTGTTTCTACACCAAATGAATGTAAACTTTGAATAATAATATATAAACCTTTTCCAGTAGTATCTGTTGTAGGCACAAACTGAAGAATTCTTCCTTGATAATCATATTTTCAACATCTAAATATCGAACACACAAAGTTACTTGTTCGCTTCCACCAATGTCGGCCGTTTCATCAGCAAGTATTTTGAAACATCTTTGGGCATTTATGTTTGTTACGATTTTATTTAAAATAATTTTTTTACAGGATTCAATTATTTCATTTTGAAGTGTTTCACTTATATATTTTATTGTTTCTATAGCTTCCAAAAATGATTTTAAACGGTCATCTCCTTGGGCTCTGTATTTTAATATTTCTCTAAAATTTCCTTGATTTTCTTGGATAATTTGTCATTTTCTTGATATATATTGAAGTTACAAAGATAGCC
>NW_026099863.1:0-15792 GCF_025091365.1 Daktulosphaira vitifoliae | reverse complement strand
CAACCTCCAGCTCTATCTCAAAGAGTGTGTCAGTTAATGTAGTTAAAACATCAAGCGGTGAAGATATTTTTGATTTATTCAACAAGTATAATNGGTGAAGATATTTTTGATTTATTCAACAAGTATAATAGACGTCAACTATGTTCATTCTTCCAAAAGAAGGGATTGAACGATTTGGAACAATTATATATCAGTTACATTAAAAATAACGATGAAGTAAGTAGATGCGCATTCCAAAATAGATTGTATCAATATTACAGTTATAATAATTGTATTGACAATGATATTCTTGAATTAAAAAAAATATCATCATCTAAACTTGGAATATCTGGTAAAGTGTCTTCTTTAAAGATGAAAAGAAAATTACTTAAATCTAAATCAAGCAGCAGTAGCAGTTCTAGTGAGAGCAATAGCAGCGAATAATCACTCTCATGTGTGTTAAATTGTTATTGAGTTTTTAGCATTCTCAAAATTTTATTTGTTATTATAAATAAACTGATTTATATGTAAACCTGTAGTCTTGGATTAATTTCCACCCTATTTTATCTTATTAACACTATATCATCAGCAAGTAATATTCACAATGATATCTCTCTTTGTATTTTTGTCGTAATTTCATCCATCACTATAATAAATAAGTAATGTTTTAAAGCAGAACCTTGGTGCAATCTTACTTTTACCCTAAAATCTTTTTTTACTTTGCTCACACTTGTTACTCTGTCCTAATCATATATATCCTCTATTATCGTTCATTTTCTAGGCAAAAAACCAAACTCTTAAACTTTGTTTTACTTAATGCCCACTTGGCTTTTTTGCACAAGTATTTATACACCATTCAAACTTCTCTTCTTTTACTCTTTAGCTATACTTTGAACTACTTTTTGTTACATTCTATGATTTTTTGAACGTCCTCATCCCATTAGGAGGTTTCCTAATTTCCTTGTTTCATTCTACTCCTAGTCTCACAAACAATCTCTTTTACAGTATTCTTGTCACAACTAGCAAATCTATTCCACATCGTCTTTAAAGACTATTATTCATGTCCCTCTTTATATTTCCCAACCACCGGATCCTCAATTTTTGTATATTCTTTTCTCATTACACCATAACTTCATTACTGTAAAGTCCTGGATTCTTTTATAAACTCTCCTCTCATTACCTAAATAATTTAATTTTTATATAAAACTAATTATATTGAGATTAAAACAAATGATAAAAAAATTGTGTAAAAAAAAATAATGTAAATTATTTTTAATTGCTCGACATGCTAAAGAAGTAGTAACTAACGAGATACTAGTTTACCTGATTATTATTATTAGTATTATTAGCTTTTGAGCATAAATGAATTTAATTAGTATTGGCCGATAATTATTTAAGAGTAATGTTTTAAGGAATTTTAACCATCGTAAGATAGAGGTTAATTTTAACATTTATACTGTTTAAAATGATTATTTTAAATGACACTGTTTATATATATATTATATACATTTAAATATGTCATTATTTTAAATAAATATTTAAATTTTTTTATATGATAATGCTGTTTTTCTAAATATGTAGTTATAAATTAAAACATATTTACAACGTTAATTGTACTGTATTGTAATCAAATAGCATTGCATTATCTATAATGATTTTTAAGTATAATTACGAAACATAAAACAGAAATTCTTATTAATTTTTAAGAATAATTAATTATTAGTATAATTATTATAATTATAATTAACATATTTTGTAATTAAATGTTCTATTATTAAATATTATAGATTACATGTATATATATATATATATATATATATCATAGTGGTCCTTATTTAAAGAGGTCAAATTTTTTTGAGAAATTTGATAACGAGTACTCTAACTTTTGTTTTATATTTTAAGAAAATAATTTTGAGAAAGTTTGGTTGTGATAAGTCGACCTCTTTCTGTGTCAATCTATCAAAACTTAAACAGTGTTTCATCAATTAAATTTAAATTGTATAATTTGCACATTGGGATTCTTAAATCCTCTCTAATTTGTCTGGATCAGAAAATAGGGATCAATTACCGGTTATTATAACTGATCCCGACGTAGAACAACTTCATGGGGTACCAAATTTATCATCTGGGACTAGAAAAGTAATTTTATCTGCAATGTATGACACAATAAATTAATGGAATATGTTAGTAAACGTCCGAGTATTTGTCTTTGACAGAACGGCTTCTAACAGTGGATATTCTAATAATGGAGCATGTATGCTACTGGAACAAATGCTAAACAAAATCAATACTTTTTTTTGCTTGTCAACACATATAGGAAATTATTTTTCAATCTGTTTTTCCCATACTCCAAACTAACAAAAATATTCGGTACCAAAATTCCTATTTTTAAGCGTTTCAAGAATGATTGAATGAGATAGACTAAACAAAATTTTGTACTTGAAAAAATATCATAGGGGTCAAAATAATATTGTAAAACGTAATTGATGAAGTTATAGTGTTTTATACATTAAATTAAAATCAACTTAAGGAAGATTATAAAGAATTTTTAGAATTAGTAATAATTTTTTTTTTGGTGGGATACCACTTAAACACTAGATGGATTTGCAAAAAATATATTGTTTGAAATTATTTACATTAAAAAAACAATCTTAAATTACAGTTACTAAGATTATATCATTAAGGTGATTTGTTGTTTTATTATCAAGTTATATATCAAATTTTCCTAATGCTATTGAAGCGCCTTGTAATGGAGAGTTATTTTTAAAGATACTTGAAAACAAAAGGAACTTTTTTTAGTAAATATACATTTCTACAATAATGATTCAATACATTTTTTATGTAACATTCATATTTAATTAAACACAAGAAAAATAAATGAAAATCCACTTCAACCCTTTTGAAGCACGGAAAGGGGTTAACTTATTACAACCAAATTTTCTCCAATTTATTTTCATAATACATAAAACAATGTTTGGGGTACTCGTTATCAAATAATTTAGTTCAAAAAATGAGTACCAACCTGACATATATATATAAATTTTACTTCTACTTACGACGAAAACTCGTCATTACAAACATAATGATATTTTTAAATATTTACAATAATATTTAAAAAAATTGTTTATATAATAAACACATATTTATTTATAATTCAATTTTTCGTTAATATAAACTACGGGATGGATCGGAAGGACATTTACACCTAAATCGATTAAATTATCCACACGACAACAATATCACTATTATTTTATTACTATACCTCAAAGTTATATACGGTAGACCTCACGCATATAGCTGTTGTCCAGAATGGTTTCTAGGGGCAACAAACCGATAACAGGACAGAGGTGGTACTGTGGTTAATATTTCTGATAACTATGCATTATTCTGTACTCAAAATTCGAATACATCGTTATCACAAAATGAGTTAATCACAAGCAAATATATAATCCAAAATATACGTTTAATTTTATATAATAATTCTGTTTTTGTAGTAACTTCTGCAAGAAATTATTAATATTCTCACGTTGAATCGTAATTAATTAAAATATATTTAATAAGTTTTTTTTATGAATTTTTAGACTGTTGAAAACTCAATTTTCTACAACACTAATGAGGTTGACTTGTGACAGGCCACTTAATTATTATGCTGCGTCAATCTAATTAAAACGTCAGGTAAATTATACATTTTTTTACAATTGTAATTTAAAATTTATAACACTAAACATAGTTTTAGAAAATAATATTACATAAACATTAAAATTGCGTTCTACAGTTATTTATGAGTTTATTACGATGAACTTCACAATTTTACATTTTTTAAATGTCAGATTGAAGTTTTTTACTTAATTTACATAAATATTTGCAAAGTAATCAATTCTTTGTTAATTTCACTCAAAATTTTTACTTTTAGATAATATTTTAATTATTTTTCGTTATTCACGTGATAGGGCAAATGTTTATGCAATTTAAATTAAATAATACACTAGTAAAAACATTAATTTTAGAATTACAACTTTTAAATGGATTACGCTGAGGCAGAGGAAATGAGAAATATATTCCCCATGGGATCAGTTGCTACTCAAAATAATATAGTAGCTGACTTAAGTTAAATTTTTATCAGTTTAATTTAGTTTCCTAACTAAATTTTTGTTTTTTTTTTTCATCAATTACGCCATATTATCGTTTAATGCCTTTAATTAATAGACAATAATATGTATAAATAGAACTGCATATTTTATACATGATGTGAATAAAATAACTTAATATTTAGTTAGACCTGGTAGTATTGATAAATATAATATATCTATGAATTTGGTATCATAGTTTACTACCGAATTCCCCCTAAAACTATAACCTCATTAATAGCACATTACACAAAAAAATTTTAAAATGTGTGTATTTGTAAGTATGATTAGGGACTTAGCAGTTTTGACTAGTTCAGACTTGACTTTTAATGTACATATTAACCTTATATATAACAAAGATTTGAGAGGCTTATGATTTTTAAAGGAAAATTTTTGGGAGTTATCCACTATTCTTTATTTATAAGTCTTATACAAAATAGATTGATTAACTTCGTCTCACGATAAATCTTTAAAAATATAAAAAATATCATAATTTTTCATTATTAGAAATTAATAGTTCCTATGTTTTTTTAATTAAAAAAAAAAAAAATTGTTCTCTCTTCTTTAAAGTAATATCAACTTAAGTTTTTTTATGGAAACATATATGTTTAATTAGCTTAAAAATAAAAAAATGACAATTCGATAACAACTTTAGAAGCAGTTATTGAAAAGATAAAACATTTTTATACTAGAGTGAAAAGAGTATTGTGATTTTTATATGTTTCGAGATAAAAATAAACAGACCCCGTTTATATTTTTCTTATATTATTGTATGTTAAATCTTTTACTTATCTTTAAGCTATTTAAATATACGTGTCCATTTAAAAAAACTTAAGTCGATACTACTTTTAAAGGACAAAAAGGAGGGAGAGAACCCACTTTTAATTTTTATTTTTGAAAACTATAGAACATAGTATATTATTAACTTTTAAAAATAAACATAATTATATATTATATATTTTTAAAGACTTTACATGAGAAATAGTTAATCAATCATCTTCTATATCGGTAATATCAGTGTTAGAACTTTCGCTCGTTTATATGAAATATTAGGCAGTTAGATTTATCAAATAAATTAAAAAAGCTTTGACCTAATTTTTTAAATGTGATGAATTTATGTTAAGTATGAATGATACACCACTAACTGCAAAAGCTAATGTAATTAGTTTATAATTTCTATTAATCAGAAGAGTATTTTTGTTATCATTCTTTTATTAAAAATTATTAACAATTAAATTGATTGTCTTAAAATTCTCGAGAGAATAGATTTTAATGACACTAGTTGTTTTACTTGTCATAATAATATACTTTAATCTGTAAAAGTATGCTCTCATAATTATGTTTAGTCCGCTATGCCATATGTTGTCAGCCTGTAATAGTTGTCCTAATTTTGATTTCTCTTACTGTTATGTAAATTAAATTAAATCTATATTAAATAGTAAAAAATATTATTTTTTAACAATTACATACTGATAACCTGATTATACTGTATTTTGCCCTTATGAGCGTTTATTTATAATAAACGCTATTTATTTTTAATAAGGGCATGTAATTCGGCCTCTAATTATTATCATTGAAATGCAATAAATATTAGGCTTATTATAATGATAAAGAGTTTATAATTATTATTATAGTATTATTTATTTTACATACAAAAATAACTTATTTTATATTTTTTACTAATAAATTTTACTTACTCAAACATGATATCCCGGCTATCTTGTGTAGTATTTATTAAGGCGAACAAACTTATTGTTTTGATATTAAACACATTTGAAAAAAATCTGATGACTAAAAATAAGTTTATAGGAAAGCATATTTTGGTAATATTCTCTTATTTAACATTTGCACACTATTGCATACAAATATGATGTTGAAAATTTAACACTAAGTTAACCTTTCGTACTAATATTTCTTCAGTAGTTTAACATATACTAATTAAAATAAACATCAAATTTTTGTATTCCTTATAATAAATTAAAAATAATATCAGTAATTGAATCAATTTAAAATAGTATCACACACTTAAATCATAATTATTGCAACTTGAAACAAAATTCTTCTAGTAATGTAAAAAAATATGCACGGAAAATGTTTTTTTTTTTATATTTTTAAGTTGTAACAGTTTTAATTTAGGTGTGCAATTTGATATTTGATTTATAACTCAATTATAATTTATAATTTATAGAAGTTTGTACAATTTTTATAAGGACAAGTCAATGGAATTAAAAGTACTTAATTCCAATCAAAACGGAACATTATTGATATTGCCTGACATAAGCCAATCATATCGATTGCCAACGAGCTTCTCTGCTGTGTATCTAACCTTGTCTTCCATGGCTTTTGTGTCAAATTTAATGGTACTCAGTGGTATACTAACTAGTGATAGACTGCGGTCTTCATACGCCGTACTCGTGTCTGCTCTATGCCTTCAATGTGCTTTGGATAGTGCTGTTAGCCATTTTTTGGTTTCCAAAGAACTTTTGACACTTGAAAGGACGCCAGAAACAATAACAACTTCATCTATAACGGATAATTCGTTTGCAGCAACATGCCGTGTTATCGCAACAATTACTTCAGCACTGTCTACGGTAGAACTTATTACGTTTGCAACTCTAACTTGTTTAAACACATTTGCTCGAACAAATTATATTTTACCATTGCCAGCTGCTGCAGTTCTATGGGCTGTCCCTTCTATGTATACTTACGTCATACTTACACCAACCTTATTATTTTCTACTAGATACTTTTCATATAGGTAAATATTTCAACTTTTCTTATTTTATTTATTTTATTTTCACTATAATATCTTACTAATTAAAAAAAGACAGTAACATCAACAGTGAATGTACAATTGAGAGATATTTTTATCTCTTAAAGTTCTTTGTCCATTAATATTTAGATGCTACTCGCATAATAGTATTACACGTTGGTTTTTTGAAAAATCATGTATAATGATTATTCAAAAATATTCATAACAAATATACTCAAACATTCTAATTAGTTATTATAAGTGGCAAACCAGGATTTTCCATCGGATGAATGGTTAATAATATTCTATCAAATTTATGTATTACAATAGAAGTAAATATACATTCATTTTAGCTTCGATGCAAAGCTGAGAAGGAATTAGTTTTACTATGATGTTTTTTTTTTTTTTGTATCTGTTACCACTTTTTCTCAGATTTCACCGAACCGATTTCTTTCAACGATACGTCAAAAGATCACAAATCGTATCTAGTCGAAGACATTAACCTCAATCATTGAAAAAATTTCCTTCATTCCTCGTCAATGGGGAAAATCTCCAAAAAGATAAAAAATAAAAGACAAAAATAAAAATCACTAATTTTCGACATTTTTTCAATTTTTTTTACTTAAAATTGCCATAATTTTTTTAAATATGACAAAATTGATGTATATTTTTTTTTTTTTTAGATGCATAATATATTTATCTATCATTTAATATATTTTTTTTATAATTTTTACCCTTTACCTGCCCACGGGCGATTCAAAATTTCACAAATAATTAACTTTTTCAACTTAACCTTTGAAAGTGTTTCGGAAACTCTGACACTTTTATATATATCTTCAATTAAAGCTATTGTAATGTTTCAGACTTTATTTTGTCTTCACAGTAAAAATGGCTACCGAATGCTATATTCGTATGAAAATTCTCGATTTTATATTTTACATATTAAACTTTATATTTATAAAACTTTTTGAAAATTGTATGGATCAATACAATTTTTTTATGCGAAGTAGTATTTATATACATCTTTTATTTGATATACTTTTTTTTAAATCGGACTATTTCCCTTTATACGGGGGGTAGTTTAAATCTTAAAAATTCATATAGAAATTAGAAAGTTTTCAACCTAATTTTTGAAAGTGTTTCGAAAATACTGACACGTTTATATATATCTTAGATTAAAGCTTATGTAATATACTTTAATATACTTCAATCAAAGTTATCAACATCAAACATCAAAGTTATTAAAAAAATAAGATTTTTGTAAAAAAAATTCTTTTTTAATTTTTAATTTTATAATGCTATAATTTTTTGAAAAATATGTGGATTAATACAATTTTTTTATGATAAATATTATTTATAAACTTCTTTCATTCAGTATACTTTTTTTTTAAATAAAATCATTTCCCCTTATATATTTATATATTATAAATATATACACTTATAAATCATAAAACTTGTATCAGGATATAAATAAGGAAATAGGAGATCATGTAGCTCTTGGAATAATCCAACAATTTTTTTAAAATAAACACTTTCTACAAATTTGCATCGAAGCGTTTTTTATGATAGTGATTTTAATCACTGTCAGATATCATTATACTTGACCCAACAATGTCACGTCATCATTGTGCCGCGGCACCCCTGTGCTAGATTTTTTAATATAAATACAATTTTTCACAAACAGATTACACAATTTTTTTATTT
This sequence comes from Daktulosphaira vitifoliae, assembly GCF_025091365.1. Lineage (NCBI taxonomy): Eukaryota > Metazoa > Arthropoda > Insecta > Hemiptera > Phylloxeridae > Daktulosphaira > Daktulosphaira vitifoliae. The sequence goes on along the minus strand of NW_026099863.1, from coordinate 7,230 downwards.
ATCAACTTGGCGATTTTCATTCACTGATGATGTTATCCTATACAGGGTGATTGGCTAACTATGTCTCACGTAATATCTTTAAAATACAAGTGTTATAAACAAATTTTTTTTCAAAATATCATGAATCTTTGATGAGCTGTTTTACAGGAAAAATTTAATTTCTATCATCATACCTTATACTTTGAACTTGTATCAAAATGGCAAGCGAAAATTTAATTAAAAATTTTTTTGTTCGTCATAAAAAAAAAAAATTTAGTAAAAAAATAATAAAAAATCATGAATTTTAAATGAGATACGTTACTTCATAATTTACGATATTTGATGAAAAAATTAAATATTTTTTCTAATATGGTCACATTATTATTTTATGTAGCGATAAGAGCTGTCGGTTTACTGTGTCAACGCGCGTAGTCAGAATAGCGCTTATCGATTACGACCTATAACGTTCAAGTCTGTTATAATTTTTATTTAATAAATTCTAAACTTTAGAGAGCTGTGGAGCACTTAATATTAAATAAAATAATATATATTTTTACAAACTATTATTTTATTGAACTAAATCTAATAGTGTAAAAAAATAGGGTTCCCATTTGAAAATATGAAGTTGATACAAGTTTTAAGCATGAGGGATGGTGGTACAAATTTTAATTTTCTTGTGAAATACCTCATCAAAGATCCATAATGAATAAAAAAAAAATTGTTTATAAAAACTGAATATTTTGAGATATTACGTGAGACATAGTTAGCCAACCACTCTGTATACTTTACAAATTAAAAATTTTTAAAGGTTTATATACTACATTAGTTTTGACCATTCTTGGTATAGTGCTGGTATATTTTTCAGATTATATAGTTTTTCTGTACTTGCTATTAATATTACACTATTACTGATGAACACTACTGACGTAGCAGTGGCATTTTAATGGCTAGTAGTGTGTCAGTATTATGTCAACAAATCCTTAATTGTATTTAGCTTTTAATTGTATTCCGTCACTAAAATAATTGAAATTGACCATTATTATCGAGAATTTTATGGGTTTTAACTTCAATACCTAATAACTCCTAGATGAATGAAGATTTCAAAAAAATGTTGTATGATTTTCAAGCCCTCTCGTTACCTGAGTTAATAATTGGGTTTTCAAAAATTGTATGTCATTGGCAAGGAAAATGTTTTAAATTTTATCATTAATAATTTTACAATAATCCATTTTGTTTTCAAAAAGTTATTTCAATAAAAAGTGAAAACTAAAAGATTCAATGTCGACTGTTTTTTAATAACTGTAATTTTTTATGACATTTCCTTAAATATGAGTTTCAAGGAAATTTTTTGAAACTATGACACTAATAGCTTTAACTAGATACGTTTTGTGATTTTTTTTGACGTATCGTTGAATAAGATCGATTCTATAGGAGTACAATTATTTATATACCAATAGCTTCTCAGCTACTCACCGAAGATAATAATCATTTTATGTTGATTATACATTTTAATTTTAACTAAATATTTTATATTGATTTATTTAAAATAATACATGAGTAAAATGATAATTTATAAGTATATATTTTTTATTCTTAAAGGGGTCGTTGCGGCTTTACTGCTAATTCAACTGAATGGTTTTATCCTACTTTATTGATAACATTTAGTCTTATGATACCTTGGTCAATATCATTTTACTTTGTATTTATTTCTCGACCATCATCGGCCACTATTAGAGCCACAAGAGGCTTATTAAACTCGAGTGATCTCATTAGATCTCAACCTGAAGACCTCCCGTCTAAATGGATATTTTCCTTATATACTGTATTCGTGACACCTGGATATTTATCGTCTTGTTCATTTCTTTACAAAACACAGGACGAAAATATTTGGATAGAAAATAAAAAGTATGATAGTATTTTAGATGGTTATCTATCCAAATTACCAATTATATTTGACTTGATAGTACCATTAGTTTTAATATATTATCATAAGGCTTTTAGAAAGAAATGTAGAGATTTGTACTTGCATGGCTTTAGAAACTCTGTTTCTGATGACTCTCAAATGATGAAAAAAAGAATTTCAAATCGTCGTATTAAAGAAGATAAATTGATCAATGATTCTCCAGTTTTATTTCTTGAAAATTCTGGAATAATTAGTCTGAGAATACCAAAAGATAATGGATTTATTATCACGGCATGTGATGTTGACGAAGATGGCAATTCAGTTAATAAAAAAAAGTACAATAGATTTTCTAGAAGAGTCAGCAAAGCTATTGGGTCAAATTCAAAAAACATCAATGAAAATGAAGAGTTTCAAAATGAAGAATCACAATTTTAATTTTTTGGGTTTCATTATTTCATATTTTCTATAAAGATATCAAAATAAATGTATAAAATATAAAAATAATAAGCATTTAGTATATTTTTATAGTAAATATGTATATAAGTAAATGAAATTTTTTAATTTAATTTTAAAACAAATATAATATTAATACTTCAAATCAAAACTGAATATTTTGAATGAAAATTAAATGTGTATAAATTATACAGTCTCAATTTTTATAAAGTAAATATTAAAAAATTTTAAATTTCTATTATAATTTTCATCATATGTTTCTTAATTAAAAAATTTTTAAGTTCTAAATGTTCATAAAAAATCTAACAATTTAAAAACTAAATTAAAATGCAGAACATTTTTTTTATTTAATAAAACTATTCAACTATAATTAAGGAATATAGTAAAAGAATTGTGAATATTTATGAGATTTCGTTAAACGTAAAAATAGATTTACTTAACAAAAAATGATAATTTTTTGTAATTAACAATGAGTTTTTTTTTTTTGGCCTCTAGAAAACATGATAATAATTAGTAAAAAGCGTTAAATCATAACTGAGTTCCATTCAAAATTTAAAACGTTATCATAAACGGTAAAGATCTCGTCCGCGTTCCAGGTCACGTTCTCGATCTTTTTCGTATTCTCGTTCTGTTTCTTGTCTCAATTTACGACATTCATACTTTTTATTTAAAATTCTCTTTGCTCCTATTCATCTCGAATCTCATCACGTTCTCCAAAAGAAACATCAACTAAAACTTCTGATATACAAAAAAACCATATCTTAATAATTGTATTCCAAGTGGTATTGATATTAGTAAAAACAAAATTTTATTTATTTATAAAGAACTTAGTTTCATTTTTATTACTTAATCTGTCTTACAACAACATAGGCTTTTTGGCAATATAATTATATAATATTTAAAATTATAACAAAAGTATACACATAATTATAAAAAAACTTGATAAAATTCACTATAATTTGTATTTTTACAAATTGTTCAATTATATAAGAAAAAGTTAAAACAAAGAAGATCAGAAGTAGGTCTTAAATACACTATATAAACCAAATAATCCTTACCTAAATGTCATTGTCAAAAAACATTGGAATAAAGAAAACAGAGAGTTCTGGAGAAATGTATCCAATCGGAGTAAAATATATTTACATGAAAGTCGTCATGCGCTGTGACATTCAAAATCGAACTACTTTTTCAATATAATTAAGATGGTTTTTCATTTATATATATTTTGTACAACAATATAAAAAACCCAGCACAGGGGGTCGCGGCACAGTGGTGACGTGGCATAGTTGGATCAAGTATAATGATATCTGACAGTGATTAAAATCACTATCAAAAAAAAAACGCTTCGATGCAAATCTTTAGATAGTGTTTCAATTTAAAAAAATGCTGGATTATTCCAAAAGCTTCATAAACTGCTAGTTCATTATTAATATCCTAATTAAGATAAAGTATGTCAAATGAAAAAGGGATTATTAAAAAATAGTATTTCCCATAAAAAAATTATATTGATCAATACACTTTTCAATATTAAGGATTGGTTGGGTTGGGTTGGGTTTAATCAATAAGTTATAGCATTATAAAGTTAAAAATGTAAAAAATAAAATCGAGAATTTTCACACAATAATAGCATTTGGTAGCCATTTTCACCGTGAAGACAAAATAAAGTCCGACATTTTTTTTTCACATAATAAAGTACATTACATTAGCTTTAATTTAAGATATATATCAATGTGTCAGACTTTCCGAAACACTTTCAAAATTTAAGTTGAAAAAGTCAATTTTTTGTGAAAAAGTTGTCATTTTGAATCCCTTTTTGTAGGGAGGTAAAAAATCAGATTTATAAAAAAAATATAACAAATGATAGGTAAAGCATCTTGCATCAAAAAAAAAAGAAATATATTGATCCATACATCATTCAAAAAGTTATAACATTATAAAGTAAAATTATAAAAAAGAATTTTTTTACAAAAATCGTATTTTAGCTTCGATGCAAAGCTGAGAAGGTATTGGTTTTATTAAGATGTGTTTTTTTTTTGTGTGTCTGTTACCACTTTTTCTCAGCTCTCACCGTACCGATTTCTTTCAATGATACGTCAAAAGATCACAAATTGTATCTAGTCGAAGGCATTACCCTTATAAATTGAAAAAAATTCCCTCGTCCCTCGTAAATGGGGGAAACCTCCAAAAAAATTACAATTTAAAAAATCGCTAATTTTCGAAATTTTTTCAATTTTTTTTACTAAAAACTGCCGTAACTTTTTTAAAAATGAACATATCAATATAATTTTTTTTTTATAGATGCATGATATCATTATCTTAATATGAGTTTATAAATACACTAACTGACAATACAGAAAGTATATCTATTGATTATAATAAATGATAATAAACAATCCGTGACTGAGACAGAAATGTCATAAAAATCCAATTAGCTACCTGTATTTACAATCCCATGTGTATTATACATGTATATTAACTCAAAATTTTGAAACTTTAAATGTTTATATCTAATAAGCTAATAAAGTTATATTAAAAATTCAAATGCCATTTACTATTAAATTAAAAACTCAAACATTTTATTAAATTAAAAATATGTGTTACCATTTAAAAAAACAAAGTTGACCCCCCTCCAAGGCATAAGGGATGAACTTAAAAAGTATTACTTAGTTAAAAATTCAAGAATAATGTGTAACTAAAAATAATAAAAAAAAAAAATGTTTAAATTATTATTATTCTGCAAGTAATTGAGTGGGTTATGATAAAAAAATCACCCTGTATATCTTAAATTAAAGTTAATGTAATATACTTTATCATGAAAAATTTCGGACTTTATTTCGTCTTCACGGTGAAAATGGCTACCAAATGCTATTATTGTGTGAAAATTCTCAATTTTATTTTTTACATTTTTAACTTTATAATGCTATAACTTATTGAAAAGTGTATTGATCAATATAATTTTTTTATGGGAAATACTATTTTTTAATANCTATAACTTATTGAAAAGTGTATTGATCAATATAATTTTTTTATGGGAAATACTATTTTTTAATAATCCCTTTTTCATTCGACATACTTTATCTTAATCAGGATATTAATAAGGAACTAGCAGTTTATGAAGCTTTTGGAATAATCCACCAATTTTTTAAAATTAAACACTATCTAAAGATTTGCATCGAAGCGTTTTTTTTTGATAGTGATTTTAATCACTGTCAGATATCATTATACTTGATCCAACTATGCCACGTCACCACTGTGCCGCGACCCCCTGTGCTGGGTTTTTTTTTATTAAGTTTAATGTCTGTTTTCACCATGAAGATAAAATAAAGTCCGAAATTTTTTTTTACCATTATAAAGTATATTACATTAACTTTAATTTAAGATATATATAAAAGTTCAGACCTTCCAGAACACTTTCAAAAGTTAAGTTGAAAAAGTTCTACTTTCTATACGCATTTTAATGTTTTGAATCCCTCCTGTATTAAGGGAATTGGTCCGATTTAAAAAAAAAGTATGTCGAATAAAAGATTTATATAAATACTACTTCTCATAAAAAAATTGTAATGATCCATACATTTTTCAAAAAGTTATAGCATAATAAAGTTAAAAATGGAAAATACAAAATCGAACATTTTCACACAAAAATAGCATTCCGGTAGCCATTTTCAGCCTGAAGATAAAATAAAGTCCGCATTTTTTTTTTCATGATAAAGTATATTACATTAGCTTTAATTTAAGGTATATATAAAAGTGTCAGACTTCACGTAACACTTTCAAAAGTTAATTTTTTGTGAAAAAGTTATCATTTTAAATCCCTTCCTGTGAGCAGGTAAAAAGACAGATTTATAAAAAAAATATACCAAATGAAAGATAATGATATCATGCATCTATATAAAAAAAAATTATATTGATATGTTCATTTTTAAAAAAGTTACGGCAGTTTTTAGTAAAAAAAATTGAAAAAATTTCGAAAATTAGCGATTTTTAAAATTGTAATTTTTTTGGAGGTTTCCCCCATTTACGAGGGACGAGGGGAATTTTTTCAATTTTTGAGGGTAATGTCTTCGATTAGATACGATTTGTGATCTTTTGACGTATCATTGAAAGAAATCGGTTGGGTGAGAGCTGAGAAAAAGTGGTAACAGACACAAAAAAAAAAAACACATCTTAGTAAAACCAATACCTTCTCAGCTTCGCATCGAAGCTAAAATAACCGACCCATAACTATTGAAAACATTTAAAAATATAATACACTATTAGTTTATACTACTCATCACTAGATAGCACTAAAATATTATTAAGAAAGAATAATTACAAAAAAATATAGTTTACTTCCAAACAAATATCAATGAAATGCTGTAAGTATAATATGATGCTATAAAATATATTATAAAAAAAAATATCGTAGTATGTAATTTTTATCTAAAAGAAAAATTTTAAAGTGAATTTTGATTGTCAAATCTTTTAATTTAAGTATGTTTATTAAATGATGTTTTATTTATTTTTTCTTATTATAAAATAAAACGTCAATTAATTATTTTAAACATTTGAATTTTTTTTTCAAATTATTCTGTTTTAATAAGATATCTATCCTAACTTTAAATATTTATTTTGAATAAACGCAGCGCCCGGTGGTATTCACGCAGGTTCGTTAACGTTAGTTGTTTTAATTTGTCTTAAGTCAGATTATGTCGAAGAAAAGGATTAAGGTGAGGGACTCTATGAATGAATTTTAAAATAAATAATTATAACAATTAAATTTATTATACATGACTCATAAAATCTATACACCAATGTAGATAAGGAACACACTTAATACTAATGCCACAATGGCGCTGATATAAACAAATAATAAATGTGAGTTAGTCTTAAAAAGAAGACAAACAAGCATCTTATGG
>NW_026099862.1:13068-15850 GCF_025091365.1 Daktulosphaira vitifoliae | reverse complement strand
TATAGAAAAATACATCTAATTTTCGATTAACACAGTACGATTAGTTACATTTTGTGGTTAAACATTACTATATATATTATTTTTTTTTTTTCTCGAAAGAAATTAAAGCCAACAGAAGTATAATTAATAGATTGAGTATTACTACAGCAACGTATAGCGATTGTCAAATAAAAAAGTTTTTCTCCATTTCCGATAAAATAAATTTAGTTTACAATCAAAATTTAAAAAAAAAAAATCAGTTATCAAAAGATAGTGACAGTGTTGAATTTATAAAAATATTTATATTATTTATTTATTGTCAATACCCACTAGCTTAAACTTTTTTTTTTGCCCTTCACATTTCATTATTCTTATTAAAAAAATAAAAAAATCACATCATACACATAAATACTTAACATATTCATACACATTTTTTTTCTTTCTTTTTCAAGTCTTAATCAGCTATTGCTTCCTTTAAAAAAAAAATTTTTTCTTTTTTCTTTTCCTTTACCTAATTCCACTCATATTCATTATACTATTAGCTAATTTAATTTTATTAATTATTTTAACTTTTTTCTTTTTCCCTCTATCTCATTCATCCCCCTTTTCAAAAAAATATTTTCTGTTTTTATTTTTCCTCTTGTTTATTTAATAAATATTTTAGATTCAGTTTTTGTTGTTTTCTTTCAACATTTATTTTTATTTAATAGGAATAGGTATTGTATTGAATTTATATATAGATATATATATAAATATAATCAATACCCACTCCGTTAAATACATACCAACTCACTTGGTTTTTTTCTTTTCTTTTCTCTTAATTTTTAAATACTTTTTTTTTCTTTCTACTCTTTATTTTCACCACTTTTATTTACACTAAATTCGGAAATGGCAAAAACATTAGACAAAATGTCTCTTACCGAGATCAAACGCGAATATGCTTTTAAAACCTCTCTCGGTACTCTGTCATACGCTTTCTCCAAATCTATAAATACCATACACATTTTACAAAATAAAAGTAATAAGTAAAAATTTTATTAAATCGATCGTTTACATCAGGGTAAATCCATGCGAAATTATCCAGAAGTAGTTACACGACCATCTCATAACAGACCTGAGTCAATAACAATGGTATATAAAAATGAGATTATCTAATAAGATATCTATAAAGACAAACATCGTCAAAGTATTAGATTTAAAATTAATAATATCCACGATACAAGCTATTCTCACAGAAAAGTTTCTATATAATTATTATATATAATGAATTAAATAATTATAATATTTATAATAGTTATATTGTATTGTAATATATTACATACACAATAATATATAAAACAATTACAAAAATGTGGTTTGAAAACAACAAAAAATTATCATTAAATTATTTGATTTTGAGCGGATTTTTACTGATTTTCTAATGCTAAATTTTACATGTTACACATTTTTCTCAAACTTCAAATTTTTATGGCGTATAAAGCAGATATATATCTACAAAACTAAAAAAATGTTTTGAAATTAGGTCCCCCAACAGAGATATTGCACTTAGAATACACGTATTTTAATAAAATGTCTAACTTTGTAGGCGTCTAAACCTCAAGAAAATTATTTAAATATTTTTAATTTAGTGGAAACATAGATTATACACTATACAATACCACATTTGAAAATCACTATAAAATAATAACTTCTTAATGTTTTTAATTGAACTCAAAAAAGCCAGTTTTAATTTGATTGAGATAATATTGAATAATTTGTGTTTTTTAACATTTTTTACGTTAAAATAGTCATACAAATGGGAAGGTCATAATAAAAAATTGTTTTAATCAAATATAGCATAAAGAATAAAACCATCAAAATTTAAGAAAAAAATTAGGTGGTCGTGCAAACACTTCTGGACGATTTCTCATGGATTGATCCATCATGTAAACATTTGGAAATTATAGACTGTTAGTATCACACACAAATAAAGTTAAAAAATTAATATATTATGAAGTACAATTATTTTATTTTGTAGTCGAAACCTATCAAACCTAATTCGAAAATAAATAATTTTGAAAACATTAAAAATGAATGATTTTAATTATCTATATGGAGAATGTGGGCTAAGTAACTTTTTAATTGATAAATTGGAATTTTTTCAGCTTTAGAAGGTAAATTCTTTAAGTAGATAATAGTTGTGATCATTTTATGAATCTTTAAAAAAAGTTCCTTGTAGTCCAGTGTATACAAATTACTTTATTATAAAAACAAACATTTTTTATTGAAAAGAATAACAAACACGAATAATTTGTTACCATTGATGTACATAAATAAACTTTATAAATGTCTTGAAACGTATATATTTTTTATATAAAAACAGGTGTCAATGAAATCAATGTAAGGGGTTGTAGAAGTGGATTAATTGAACCTATGCTGCAGAAAAGGTGTAATTTCAAATTTTCCATATGCCTATGAAATGGGAACACGGTTTAATCGTCTATTATTTTTACAGTTTAATTTTAGAATTTATTTTGGTTTAGCTTTCAAAGCAATTAATGAATAAAGATGCAGTCATCTCCTACTAGCAACTTGAACTCTTAAAGTTTCATCAAATTATAAAAAGTTTTTTGACACTAATGATGATCGATCGTTTTATCACATGTGTTAAAATTAAATAATAAAGTCATTGAAAAGGTACTACAAATTTGCAAAACCATTTATGTTAAAAAACATTATTATGAACAAAATTGTGAGCAATGTGTACACACATGTAGCTAATTTGCCTATATAAAATGCCGTGACGATATCAGCTAGTATTTAT
>NW_026099862.1:5673-12911 GCF_025091365.1 Daktulosphaira vitifoliae | reverse complement strand
TGGGTTCGCGCAGTTGAGCCTCAACTAATTGGGTTAGCCGCAACATGGTGGAAAAAGGTTGTAGTTCTTGATATGTCATGGGCCGAATTTAAAAATAGTTTCACTAATAAATTTGACAGCCCCGTCATTCAGTCTCGCCTCCGTACAGATATCTTATCAGTTCGTCAAGGTTTATACCAAACACTGACCGATTATGTAATGGAGAAACACCTTTTATATCGCCGAGTTCGAACATGTCTTTCTGAATTTGAGATATTAGACAATCTCATAGATCTTATGAGAGACGAATTCAGAGCCCATGTCCGGTTACAAAACCACTCCTCATTCTCTCATCTTCAACAGTTAGTTGAAATTTTAGATAGGTCCTTAGTTTTTACTAAAGAGCACCTGAATTCAGTTCTGTCTAGGCAGGTGAATAAATCATATCACCAACCGAGTAAACCCAAACAAGAGTTTACAAAATCGGCCACCCGCCCAGACAAAAACCCACCCACAAAGCCACCGCTCCCGTGTAAGCATTGTAAGGGACCACACTGGAACAGTGAATGCCCAACTAAGCACTCGGGAAACGGGTCGAAAGCCCGTGGGAATTAGTCCAACCCTCGGGTCACTCATCACTTTCCGACGGTAATCTACAAGTTTCCCAAACGCTAGTACTCAGCTCTGATAATTCGGTAAACGAATCAACTGACATTCAAGTGATTGATCATGAAATAGTAGACATTACCGCTAATTCTCAACCACCCGTGTCAACCTATACACCGTTAGACCTAGCTAATCTTACCTCACCACACAACCGATTACTCAAATCACCAAATCACCCACATCACCCTGGCCTTGGCTCTGATATTCTTGACCAAAGAACAACCAACGGTTCAGAATTTCACAAATCACCACGAGTAATCGAGTTGAACCATCATCACTCTACAGCTAGTCAAAACGAAGTTATTAGGTCACATAGTTCCGAAAACCAAAACACCTCCCCAAAGGAACGGTTAGGTTTCGAACAAATCACTTTGGGTTTTGACACACAAAACGATTGCCACCACAAGGGTAGGAAAGTTAGTTTTAATACACGTATTGACAGATTAGAACAAGACACTCGAAATGTTACTCATCTTGAGCAACCCGAATGTCCTGGACTTGCGTCTATACGAACTGTATTAGACAAAAACCAAAATAGAATTTCAACACCCTGTATAGAGTTGGAATTCGAATCAGGTTTCGTCACTTCTCTTCTTGATTCCCAGGCTCAAAAATCGTACGTCAGACCTGAAATTTCGAGAATTTTCGGAAAAACAATCCCCGGACCAACTTCACAAGTTCGAATGGCAGACGGCCACAGCCAAACTACTAGTGGTCACGCCTCCTTCGAAGCCAGGGTCACAGATATCATCATTAACTTTGATGCCTCGACTCTGGACAATTTATACTGCGACATCCTACTAGGACACGATTTCCTCGTGAATAACGAAGTCGCGTGGGACTACTCAGCAGGCACCATTTACTTGGGCACCCCTAAGCGAACATCAGTTTGGTGGACGGGCCCCAAGATTCCGCAAAGTCCCAAAGAGTTAGATTTTTCTGAAATTCAAATTTCGGGCGATCCTATCACACGAAAACAATTAACAGACGTTATTTCTAAATACTCTGAGGTTTTTGATGGTTCAGTAGGCCGCACGAAAATCATTGATCACGAAATCCGACTTAGGGACCACACACCCATTGCTCTAAACCCATACCCTTATCCACCCAACAAACAGAATACCATTAACGAGATGATAAGGGACATGGAGGAGCAAGGCCTAATAGAACCTAGTACGTCACCCTGGGCCGCACCTATAGTCCTTGCAAAGAAAAAAGATGGTTCGCCTCGACTTTGCATTGATTACAGACGGCTTAATGAAGTGACCGAATCTGATGCTTACCCCATGCCAAACTTAAATGACATGATACGGAACATGAGAGGTGCAAAAACTTTTAGCGTACTTGATCTTAAGTCCGGCTATTTTCAAGTTTCTTTGAACCCAAATTCCCGAAATTATTCAGCTTTTCGAACACGTAAAGGTCTCTATCAATTCAGAGTTTTACCATTTGGTTTAAAGAATTCCCTCATGACTTTTGTTAGACTGATGAACGAGGTTTTAAGAGGATACTTAGATGATTTTGTTCAAGTTTATCTCGACGATATAGTTATATATTCGGATAGCTTTAACAACCATCTTAATCACTTAGCCAAAGTTCTTGAACGTCTGAGCAGACATGGACTGACGTGCCACCCCAAGAAATGTAGAATAGGTACTACCGAAATCTCTTTCCTCGGGCACTTGGTAGACGCAGACGGAATTCAAAAACAACCCGAAAAACTTCTGGCCATCAAAGAATACCCAACCCCATGCAAAGTTAAGGAGCTTCGCAGATTTTTGGGGGTATGTAATTGGTACAGCCAGTTTGTAGACAACTATACTGACACCATCGCTCCCCTCACTCATCTATTAAAAAAAGGTATTAGATGGAAATGGTAAGGTAAAGAACAGAATGCGTTTGACACTATAAAGAACGCCCTGTACGACTCCCCAAAGCTTTGTCCTCCTGACTATAGTAAACCCTTTTGCCTCCAAACCGATGAAAGCGAAATAGCGAAAAATCAAAACTTACCCGATAGGCATTACAATTAAGTAATTTTAATTTTCGAACGACTCATGTTCCAGGACACCTTAATCAGGCCCCAGACATGTTGTCCCGAAACCCATCAGATGATCCGTNGGACACCTTAATCAGGCCCCAGACATGTTGTCCCGAAACCCATCAGATGGTCCGCCCGTCAATGAAGAAAAGTTAGATGAGAACCTATTAGGGGTACCCACATCACAACTTCAATCATCACTCAACCAAGGTACACCCGATAGACTTTTCTCGCTAACCCATCACGAGGTCGATCTAAATGACACACCTGTTTCTGAGAAAGAGTTAAGATCGTGGCAATTGGATGACTCATATGTAAAATCTGTAATGGATAGCATATCCTCCGATTGCCCAGCCAACAATACACGACGGTCCAAAGCCCAAAAGAAATCTTTTATCGTGGTTGATGGCCTCCTCCGGAAATTCGGTGGTATATCAAAAGACGACCCCTCACCAATCCCATCCATAGTGGTACCACTCAGTAAAACACAAAAAATAATTTGGTGGTACCACGGCCACTCTCTAGCCAGTCATCCTGATTGGAAAGAAACTTTCAGGGCTGCTCGACAAAGGTTTTATTGGAAAAATATAAAAGAGGACGTTAGGAAATATTTTAGGGCANTAAAAGAGGACGTTAGGAAATATGTTAGGGCATGTCACATTTGCGCTTGCACAAAACCCCTAAACGTAAAACCTGAAGACCCTCTAAGACCTAGAAAACCACGACAGCCATGGGAAGTTATAAGTATAGATTTGATGGGCCCCTACCCTAGAACCGCTAGAGGGAAAACGTCTATACTTGTAGTCACTGATTGCTATAGCAGATGGATTGAAGCTTACCCATTAGGCTCCGCCACTTCTAAATTAATTATACAAACACTTGAACGCGAATACTTCTCGCGTTTCGGGTACCCTCGCGTGTGTTTGAACGACAACGGAACTCAGTTCACTTCTAACGAAATGCTCAGAGCACTCGAGCGATGGGGGGCAGAGTGCTGGACTACTCCAGTGTTCCACCCTCGAGCTAACCCAGTCGAACGTCGCAACCAAGAGCTGAAAAAGGGACTCCGTGCACTTTTAGTGGGCGAAAGTCATCGCTCTTGGGACACTAAGCTATCGTCGATACTCTTCGCAATTCGGAATCGACTGAATGAGGCAACAGGATTTTCCCCGTCAGTATTAGTACTTGGTAGAGAAGCCAAGCGACCTGGCGATTGGGCCCTGTTTGAACCCCCCTNGCGACCTGGCGATTGGGCCCTGTTTGAACCTCCCGTCATTCCTATGGAGGAGACTAACCGACATAGGCGAGGGCAAGAGATGGCAACCTTGTTAAACCAAGAAAAAAAATCAAAAAACATCACCCCGAAGAAGTCACAATTTTCGACTGGTGACTTGGTGTATTACAAGGCACATCACTTATCAAACGCAGACAAAGGTTTCCATGCGGGGTTCGCGCCTAAGTGGCTAGGACCAGTCCGACTGGCGGAACGCATAAGTCCAGGAGTTTATCTCACACGGTGGGGAAGCCAAAGGATCTAAAGGGATCTTAGTAACTTACTCACCTATGTAATAAATATGAGTTCAACAGTTTAATTGTTCGTTGTTGTTATCGTCTGTTTCCAGCATGTCTCAATAGCAACAATCCAGAAAACCAACCGAAGCCGCCCAGGATCGAAACGACCTGCTTGCTGCTCTGGTCCAAAACCACCTCAATGGTCAGCAGTTACTAACCAGCATGGGGGCACGTTTCCCGAACGCTCGGCCGTCCGTTCAACAAGTTTGGACTATGCCCCAGGATGATCTGAAGCGGCATCCCGAACTATGGGCCGCTTTTGTGCGAGGTTGGCAAACTTGCCTTGCAGGCGTCCCGACGCCACCGCCTGCACCGATTCCACCAGCAGTCCAGCCACCTTTTCATCCGCATACACGCCACCCCGTGCCCCAGCAGCAGCATACGCACACGTTCAGAGTGCCTGAGAACGTCAGAGCTTCACCACCATCAAGGGCTCCCTCTGGCAGCGTAAAGTCGGCCACCGGCTCCACGTCGTCAGCCCAATCATCCACCGGGTTGACATACAAGGAGAGGAAGAAGCAGCGAATGGTGGAGTATCGCTAGGAAAAGAGGAAGGAGCTGCAACGCCTAGCGAAGGAATTGAAAGCTCAGTCCGTACCCTCTTCCCAGCAACACAGGTTGGAAAAGAAGTCGGGAGAACGGATAAAGCCACCTACTCCCATGCCGAGATCCAAACCACCATCGGAAGTCTCCAATATTGTTACGGAAGACATTCANGTCTCCAGTATCGCTACGGAAGACTTTCAGATGGACATAGAGGACCCGGTAGAGGGAGAGGTAGCGCCATCTCCCGACCATCTCAGCGAGGACATCGAGACCTTCCTCAATCCTATAACACCATCTGCCCCCTAGATCTCCTTGCTCTTTACTTCCCAATCCTATCTCCTCCTGGGAGTGTCACCCGCTATCCTTAGAGGAAGGCGATAGTGAACACCTCAGAAAACGCGTTTTCCCGAAAGGGACTTAGCGATGCTATAAAGGAGAGGATATAGAGGAAGAATAAAGAATTTTATCGACTGAGATTTAGTTCACCGGTTGCACAGCTTAGTGAGGGAGAGTTGACACGGCCCGTAATAGCGCACTATCATTTACCGTGAATTAGCACGTTATCCGGTCGTGATTATCAGCTGTCCACCGTCGCACTCATTAGTGTTGACGATAACACAAGTTTGTCTTATCCGGCGGTCGGTAGATAGGACAGGTCAGGGGGGTTCAGCACCGCGAGACACGTCGGCGACTATGTAAACTAGTTCACGTGTGACTTACATCCGCCGTATGTGCCGTGTGATTTTTCATCAGCGTACTATTGTTTTTTTGTATTCGCACCTCATTGTACACCAGTCTTTATAATATTATTATAATTCAATATAAAGTTATTCGACCACTTAACGGTGTTACGTTTTTAATTTATTAAAAACACCTGTAATGTTGCAGAATTTATACAAGTTTTTTTATATTAATCTTATCAGTTAATAGTGTGTGCATTAGGTATTATGTATGTCCCCAATTATTAAATTAGTTATATACCAATCAACCGATCCAATGGTCAGTACCCGGTTTGTTGTGACAGTTGACCGCACACAGTGCATCCCTACACCTTTGTATTTTCCCTATGAACCAGTTCAAAGTTGGCACCCCCACCACCCGGCGACATCATGATCACCGGCCACTATTCAAATGCCGCAACAATGATTTTTTTTTTCCACCTATACTGCCGAGGCGACAAGTTGTCCGTTTATTTTTTTCTAAGAAAACCACGTTTTTGTATTTTTTTTGTCCTCCGTTTTTTTTTTATAAAATAAAACGTTGAGTCGACCTACCGTCTACTTTGGAGTCAACCAGGCTGTTTACTGTATTTTTTTGTCCTCCGTTTTTTTTATTAAAATAAACGTCGAGTCGACCTGCCGTCTACTTTTGGTGTCAACCAGGCTGTATTTTTTTGTCCTCCGTTTTTTTTTTAACAAAACGTCGAGATGGTGATGATGAGGATGATTGTGATGTGAGTCGCAACTATGGCCGGTGGTGGGCCACCACTCCGCAACTATCAACAACAAGTACAACATCAATAAAACCCCCTTTTACCCCCTTCTAATTTGTGTATCAAGCACCTCCTTTTTTTCTTTCTTCTTTTATATGAATATATTTATATCTAAACTAGTAATTATAAATTTTTTTAATTAAATAATTAAAAAAATGTTGTTATATTATACATGGCCTCTTTTTTCTCTCTATATTTTTCCTTCATTTTTATTAATATTTGTTTTTTTTTTGTTTTATCAAAACCTAGTAGCTCCGTCGACAAGTACTATCTTGTTTGGCGCGGCTACTAGGTCACTGTCCAGTGTTCCCCCTGGGCAGTGGGTAATTAGTAGGCCCTCTGTTTGGCTGAAACCTTACACACCTTTATACTGTGTCAAAGTTATTGTAATAAATAATCTTTATTTATAAACTTTCACAAAAAACACTATAAAAAAAAAAAAAAATGAATAAAATTATATTTTGCTCTGATTATTATTAACATATCAAAATCAGTAATAATTTGAAAACAATATTTTTTCTGTTTCTTATTATTTCTTTATATGTAAATAAATACTCATTTTTTCAAATTTAATAATCATATTAGAACTTAGAAGTGATTGAAAAAGTCTAATTGCAGATTTGAAAATAGCATAAAAGGTTAATTTTGAAAAGTATATTTTTGCTTCTGATGATAGTCCTTGTAGTCCAATGTATTTATTCATAACAAAAATTATTATTGAAAAGTATTGCATTTGCATTGTTATTTTTATAATTTCTCTGTAAAAATTATTATTTATTATTTATTATTGAATATCAATTTCATACTAAATTTAATTACTATAATTATTATTTATTAGCTTCGATGCGAAGCGGAGAAGGTATTAATTTTACTATGATGTGTGTTTTTTTTTTTTTTTTTTTTTTTTTTTTTTTTTTTTTTTATGTCTGTTGCAACTTTTTC
>NW_026099862.1:0-5583 GCF_025091365.1 Daktulosphaira vitifoliae | reverse complement strand
GTCAAAAGATCACAAATCGTATCTAGTTGAAGACATTACCCTTAAAAATTGAAAAAAATTCCCTCGTTCCCCGCAAATGGGGGAAATATCCAAAAAAATTACAAATTTAAAAATCGCTAATTTTCGAAATTTTTTCAGTTTCTTTTCTTAAAACTTCCACAACTTTTTGAAAAATCAACAAATCAACATAATTTTTTTTTATACTAAAACCTTAGATATTTACCTTTCATTTGATATCATTTTTTTGAAAATCTATCACTTAACCTGCTCATTGGGGGGGATTTAAAATGGCAACTTTTTTACAAAAATTAATTTTTTCAACTTAATTTTTGAAAATGTTCCGGAAAGACTGCGTCCTTTAAACATATATCAAATTAAAGCTTATTTTATGTACTACAAAATGAAAAAAAAAAATTTGTCCCGACACTTTTTTTTCTACATTTAAACGGCTGCCGTAGTTAAAAAAACACTATTTTTGTGTTAAAATTTTCGATTTTCGATTTTAAATTTTCAACTTAAAAATGCTATAACTTTTTGAAAAATGTATATATCAGCACAAATTTTTTTTTTCTAAATACATTATAAGTACATCTTTCATTTGACATACTTTTTATTAAAATTGGACAATTTCCCCTTATATAGGGGGCGTTCAAAACTTAAAATATTGTAAAAAACATAGATCTTTTTCAACTGAACTTTTGAAAATGTTCCGGAAATACTGCGTCCTTTAAACATATATCAAATCAAAGGTTATGTTATATACTATCAAATGAAAAAAAAAAATTTGTCCCGACATCTTATCTTCTATGTGCAAATGGCTGTCGAAAATTTAAAAAAAAATGTAATGTTTGCGATAAAAATTACCTTTTATCGGGATGTTTTTTGTACTTAAAACTGCCATAACTTTTTCAAAAATGAACAAATAAAAATAATATTTTTTTGTATTGAAACCTTAGATATTTCCCTTTCATTTGATATAATTTTTTTTGAAAATCTAACACTTATTCTGCTCACTGGGGGGATTTAAAATAGTAACTTTTTTACAAAAATTAACTTTTTCAACTTAATTTTTGAAAATGTTCCAGAAATACTGCGTCCTTTAAACATATATCAAATTAAAGGTTATGTTATATACTATCAAATGAAAAACAAAAATTTGTCCCGACGACCTATCTTCTATGCGCAAATGGCTGTCGAAAATTAATAAAAAATGTAATGTTTGCGATAAAAATCACCTTTTATCGGGATGTTTTTTGTACTTAAAACTGCCATAACTTTTTCAAAAATGAACAAATAAAAATAATNAAAAAAAATGTAATGTTTGCGATAAAAATTACATTTTATCGGGATGTTTTTTGTACTTAAAACTGCCATAGCTTTTTCAAAAATGAACAAATAAAAATAATATTTTTTTGTATTGAAACCTTAGATATTTCTCTTTTATTTGATATAATTATTTTTGAAAATCTAACACTTATTCTGTTCACTGGGGGGATTTAAAATAGTAACTTTTTTACAAAAATTAACTTTTTCAACTTAATTTTTGAAAATGTTCCGAAAATACTGCGTCCTTCAAACATATATCAAATTAAAGCTTATTTTATGTACTACCAAATGAAAAAAAAAATTTGTCCCGACGACCTATCTTCTATACGCAAATGGCTGTCAGTAGTTAAAAAAACACTATTTNAAAAAAAAAATTTGTCCCGACGACCTATCTTTTATACGCAAATGGCTGCCGTATTCAAAAATATGCTATTTTTGTATTCAAATTATGGGTTTTGTATTTTATTTTAATAGAAGTTGATGTTAATTTTGCAATTATCCATCAATTTTTTAAAATTAAACACTATCTACAGATTTGCATCGAAGCGTTTCTTATGATAGTGATTTTAATCACTGTCAGATTAAATCTATCTGGACCCAACTATGCAATGTCTCCACTATGCCGCGACACCACTGTGCTACCGTTTTTTCATATATTATACTTTTAATTCAAAGAACAACTAATCAGGTTATAATTAAGGAAATAGGAGTTGATGTTGCTTTTGGAATAATCCACCAATTTCTCTAAATGAAACAAATGAAATCTACAGATTTGCATCGAAGCGTTTCTTATGATAGTGATATTAATCACTGTCAGATATCATCTCTATACTTGTCTGAACTATCCCACGTCCATATTGTGTCGCGACCCTACTATACTATTGTATTTTTTTACGCAATTAAATATTTAATATTTTAATCAGTAATTTTATTATACTCACTAATTTTTATATCTTTTACAAGTGTTAATAAATAAAAATTTTTATTATTGAAATTTTCATTAGCAAAATATAAAATATTGAGTAAAATCTACACACGTTGTAAGACTTGTGTTACCTTTTGATGTTTTAATTGCTTATAATCAAAAACTTTTCGGGTTGGGTTCATTTTAGAGATCTATTAATAGAAGCTCAAATTGAATGGTTAAGGAGGCGCTTCTGCCATTTAGTATTTACTATTAGGCTTTTCAATATTTTATATATATAAAATTTATTTAAACACGAATGCATTCATTTTTAGTGTATGTGAATGAAAATATAATATTTTTTAGATGATTGTTCTAAAGCCTGCTAATATGTCATTATTATGTAACATTAATTCCGGGAGACAAACGAACTAATGAATCAATAATAATTTTAAAGTCAATATATCTTAAATAATAACTAGAAAACACATGATATATGTTTGAAAAGAATTTATTATTTTACTTATTTACATATAATATATACCTATAATGTTTAAAAAAAAAACATTTAAAAATCTACTTAAACACGTAAAAAAACTATATAGTTATTCAAATAAAAAGTTATGATTAATATAGAGACAAAACAACTATTTAACTAGGAATAATATTCATATGGTCGAACCAACTATAAAAAATAGTTAACTATATTTATTTGTAAATTATATATAAATTTGTGACCTACGAAGAATTTATTTTAGAGAGCTCTATATTAATTTTCTTATGATCTTCTTAAGATGAATTTTTATTTTACTTTCAATATTATAGTGATTGTGAAAATCCCATATATTACAACATAATATGCTTCTTTATACCCTTCCATATACTTACGTAATTGTTTCTAAGGTTAGACATTTTTGCCAAAAAAATTTTTATGGGTTCAAAGATGGGATTTATCAGCTGAGAAATTTTCTCAAAGTAATTCTAAGAATTATTGAAATATACAGATAATAAAATAAATTAGAACATTTTTATTAACGTCTTAATATTAAGTAGTCATAAGCGAAATGAAATATATTGTTCATATGTCACATTTTACTTTTTCGATGTTATTATGGTTATGAATTCTGAAAAAAAAATTACTGTAAGTATTTATTTCAATAAAATCTATACATAAAATTCACCATTGTAATCAATTTTTTTATCTCCATTTAAATCCGCTTCTTTAATCATATCTTCAATTTCTTCATCAGTAAGCCGTTCTCCAATACTAAACATGACACGTTTCAACTCAACAAATGTTATAAAACCGTCACCATTTTTATCAAATACATTAAATGCGTGATGCATTTCTTCTTCACCGTCTGATACCTTTAATTTCCGAGCCATCATAAGAAGAAATTCATTAAATTCAATACTTCCATTACCATCTTGATCAACTTCATTAACCATCCCTCGTAAGTCAGATTCTTAAAATATATAAAATTATCTCAAATATTAAATTTTTAAATTTAACAAAATATTCAAGTTTACTAACGAGTTGGTCTCTGCCCTAAGGATCTCATTACGACACCTAATTCGGCCTCTGTTATTTTTCCATCATGGTCCTTATTAAACAACATAAATGCTTCCTTAAATTCTAAAATTTATTATTTTTTAATACCAACATAGGTGCATATAGAACAAAAGTTTTGGGAGTGTAAAATTATTTTATTTACCCACCGTAAAATTGGTTATGGTAAAATGGACATAATATGTCATTATGAGAGGTTGGGTACTGCACGTATTGGTGTATGTATATGACCAAGCGGTGTACATTCCTCCTATATACCCACTCTATGTATTTAAAAGGTTAATAAATCTCATACTAAATTTATTACCGACCCATCAACAGTTTTTGTAAGAAAAGAGTTAAAATTAGCTACTTTGAATTTTAAAATGAAACAGTAATAAAAATAGCAAAAAATTACTATTTTTTTAATATTAACCCTTTAGCAGGCGCGTCCCTATTTTTAAAGTTCATAGTAAAAAGTATAAATATAAATAAAAAAGTTCATTTTTTTAAATTCAAAGACATTATTTGTTACCATATAATATATAAATATGGATAAAAATTAAAAAATAAATAAATTACATAATTATATCCATTACTAAAAATTATATTACGAAAAAATAAACTTAATTTTAAAAATTTCCTTAAGAAACTTTGCTTCGTAAAAAAATTCTTATTACTGTAAAATCTGATTTTTAAGGCCATAAACAAAAGCTTTTACTATTACAAAATGTATTTTAATTAATTTTTCTTGTATTTCTTTGAGCTCAAACATGGCTTATATTTATTAGTTTTATGTGTATTTACATTTATATAATAATTTTTCTGAATTTAATTTTTTTATTATTAATATTACAATACATTTAATTATTATAATACGAGTATATACAATTATTCGTTCGTAGTTGCACATCGATTATCGATAATTATCATTATAATAATTACCAATTATAATCAATGTGTCCATTGCGACGCGATGTATTTATTACATGTTTTGTTTTTATTTGTACCGTATCATCAAGTAGTGGAAATTTTCACTATTTCTCCGTAAAAATTACAATACTAAATTATTAAATATCATTTCATATTATATTCATTTACTATAGTAAATATTTTTACAAATATTTCACTTATAAATCATAAAACTTGTAATCGGGATATAAATAAGGAAATAGGAATCATGTTGCTTTTGGAATAATCCATAATTTTTTTAAAAATAAACAATTTCTACAGATTTGCATCGAAGCGTTTTTTATGATAGTNAGCCATTATTAAGAATGGAAGAAATTAATTAAGCATACATAAATACAAGATTTTAATCACTGTCAGATTAAATCTATACTGGACCAAACTATGCCATGTTCCCACTGTTTTGTTATTTACAAATTTGGTAATTATATTTAGAAATTTAATTCTGATAAAGAATTATTTAATTCCATATCCTCCTAAATTTTACTATATTCAGCATCATTATTGTGTTGTATTAATAAAGTCCTTGTTTCCATTGTCAGTTCCTTTGAATAATAATTTGTTTGTCTATTCAAACTGGAAATGCAAGGATCAGATGATATAAGTAATATATGCAAAAGATCTTCATTTGTGTTAAGGCGAGAATTTTTTCGGGTATGGTGCTCTCTGTACATATTATAGTCTTTGTTACGACTCTCTTGGGCTTCTTCAGATAAATTTCCCGAAATATTTTATTTCTTTAAATATAAAATAGATGAAGAGTGAATGTGTCAAACGTTCTATGTGCCAAAAAAATATTTGTTCAGAAAACACAAAAAACATCACAAATTAAAAA
>NW_026099861.1:2053-15970 GCF_025091365.1 Daktulosphaira vitifoliae | reverse complement strand
ATAACAGTTTAAACTATCATATTATTAACCAATATGTTTAATAACATACTCTTTTTTTTAAATTATATATATATGCAAGATATAAAATATCTTCAAAACAATATTTATTTTAAAAGATATTTTCAATTTTTTCTTAATCATTTATAATATAATTTCATTAAATTATTTAACTATATAAAAAACGTCTTTTAAAATTCTTAATCAAAAATTACTATTTAAAAACAGTTACATTTCTGAATTTTTAACTGTAAGTCTATTACGCCTTTCNGAATTTTTAACTGTAAGTTTATTACGCCTTTCAGTTATTGTGTATCCCGCTTTAGAAAATGTCTGTTCGCACGGGACAGAAGTTGAAGGAACACATAATCTCAACAATACAAGATTAAATAAGTTAGGAAACATCATTTTCTTCTCATTCCACCATAATAAAGGATGCGACTTTCTTTCTATAATAGGCTCATACAAATATCTGTCTAACTCAATAATCGCTTCACTAGTAGGAGTTTTTTTTGATAAAGTTACCACCTTAAAAAATTAAAATTTTTGATTAAATAACATAATAAATAAATAAACTTTTTTGTTGTTACACCTGAGAGCCAAACTGTTTCCATATGTCTACGGCTTCAGTTTCACTTTGACTATTATCGTTCGCGTGTCCCTGTTGTTCTGTTTGATGTATTTCTTTCTGTTGCTTTGACAAAATAAATCCAGCTACTCGTTGTACAATCTTGTCATAAGTACGTTGATATGTAAAATGATTAACAAACCTTTTTTTTTTTATCGCAGTCTTCATAAGATATATTCTCAATATTATCTAAAATTGCTACTGTAGATATTATTGATTCTTTCATTCGAATACATCTCTCAAACATATCGTACGTAGAATTCCACCTCGTAGTTTTGTCTTGAATGAGTTTTAAATCCGTATAACCCATTTGTTTTTGCATATTTTTTAATTTACTGAAAGTCTGAGAACTACGATTAAAATGTTCAGCTATGCGTTTAAATATTTTATGGACAATTTGTATTGCATCTAATCCGCTTTGAGCAATAGTATTAATACTATGAGCTAAGCAAGGTATATGACACCAATTTTTATCCATATTTATGGCAGCTGTAATATTATGAATAATATAAGAATTTTTATGGGTTTCAGAATTTTCAATCTAATATATTAGAAAAGATATTAAACGATTCTTAGTGTTCTATTTTTATTTATCCTTATGTGGTTTAAATAATTAATATTTAAAAATTTTTTATTGACTACTAGCGTCTAAATTTTTTAATAAATAAAAATTTAAATATATTAATCAAATCCAACATCACAAAAAAACTTAAAAAACAACGGATGTATATTTTGNGGATGTCCACCCATTAGTTGTAAATGCAATACAATGCGAATTAATTAAATTCGTTTTAACTTTTTCTTTAGTTTTTGAGTATATTTGTGGCAAAATTGATTTAGATAAAGTTTTTCGTGAAGGTAATTTATAGCTCTTTACAAAAATTTAATANAAATTTAAATGTCTACAAAAATTTATAATTAAAACTATTAAAGGTATTATTTATAACAAAAGTGACATTTATTAAAAATTATAATTATAATTCTAATTTATATTTTATCTATATAGTAGAAACAAGCTTTTTAGCAGGAAATCGCATTAGATATTTTTCTTTGGAAGCATAAATTATTGAATCTACGTGCCAGTAATTTTATGCAAATAGTACTTTCTAAGTTTGCAATGCCGCAACTTGTNTAAACATAAAACTAAAATCATTAAAAAATTGAATTCAAGTTATACAAATTAAGCGCATAAAAAAATTATGTTTTATAATGAGAACACAATGATTTAAATTTACTTTTCAGTAAAATATGTCATCTGCTTGCATGCTGCGGCAAAAATTTAAGAATTATAAGGTATTTATATTTAGTCGAAAATCGGTAGTATGTTTAACGTGAAAATTAGAATATACCGAAATTTGTCTTTTATCAGTATAATGTCAATAATTAGAAAAAATAAAAATAAAGCAGTACTTAATCGAAAAATAGTGAATTAATATTTAACATTAATAGTAATCATCTGATTCTGGATACTTCAAGAATTTTTTATTAGTGTAAAGTTTATTGTCGTTGGATAAGTATTTAGTGTTCATATTGAAAAAGCGGCCGAAAAACGCAGTGATGGAATCGTGTCTATTGTCAATATAATTATGCTGAATTTCCATGTTTAGATCGAATAGTTTGCCAAATTGTATCAACTAGAAAATTAATTGATCGACATTAACTACAATTGTGATTTACTTATAGAAATTTGATTCATTTACCTCGTTTCGACCTGTAGTTTTAGGTATGTGAAGTGCTACATTGGGAGCAATACTTCTCAACAGGTCGAAGAGTTTTTTACCGCCTCCTTCGTAATTGCTACACATATGCTTTTCAAGACTGTAAACTTTATGTTTCTTATACGAAGGGCCGCCCCATGGAGGAGAAGTCACTATGACCTGTGGCTTATATTTTTTTAAGGATTCTGCGATTTCAAAGAAATCTCCCAGTATAAATGTAATCTTCTCTCTGACTCCGTAAATCTCAGCATTTCTTTTCGCGAATTCCAATTTATTAGCATCGTTATCCACAGCGATTACTTGTTTGTATCTTTTGGCCAATTGGATGACGTTACCACCAGCACCACAAAACGGATCCATAGCGACGTGTAGGCCTGGACATCTTAACGCTATGTGTGTACTCAAGATTTCGGGACATACTGAATAAAATGATTCTAAAAAAAAAAAAACGTCAAATAAAGTAAAACACTTAAGTTTGTTGAAATAATAATTTTATTACCATTGTCCATCATGATTCCTTCGTCGAATTTTGAAAACAATAAGTACCTCTTATCCCATAAATGTTTTTTAATGTCATTAGGCCGAGTTCTAGTTGCGGAATTTTTGTTGTTATTATTTTCACGTTGTAAATTTCCATTCACTTTAGTCTTTTCCAGGTCTTTTGGAGTAAAAAGTTCAGTTTTTTTACTTAGCAACGAACTGTTAGTGTTAGATGTTATAATATTTTCTGTTAAATTTTTAGACTGTATTCTATTAAATTTGAGTGAATTTTCTATTAAGGTGCGGTTTTCTTGATTTGTAGTAATTATATTTCCTGGCACTATTTCAAATGGTTGTGTTGAATTATTGTTTTTGGACTGTATTAAGTCTGAGTTATAACACTTAACAGCTTTTACAGAAGTCTCTGTGGGAGTTTTAGTGGTCATTTTTTCAATTTCTGTTTTCGTAACAATTTCTGGGTTTAGTTTTTTGACAGGTTCAATTTCATTATTCATTAATGAAATGTTCGTATTAGTATTTGAGGGCTCTTTTTCGGTTTCAATTATCGGAGTTCCCGTAAATGTATCTTCTATGAGCGGTTCTTCTAAAATTGAATTTTTTGTCAAAATAGGCGTTTCCAAATTAATAGAATATGTAGTCAAAACTGGACAGCGATAATTCATAATACGTTCTACTGGTTTAGTTGAAGTGATTTTCTTCTTAAAAAGTTTCATCTCTAAAAAAGTCTGCAGCGACACAACTGCCAATGCAATAAACATAATATCTCTGATTACTTGAAATGGAATTATAAAATATATTACTAACATCGTTATCACGAAAAACAAATGCGATTCCATATTTTTTTATAAATATATATACAAAAAAATTAAAAATTTTTATTTATACTTAGAGAAAAATGTAACAGTTAAAGTGTTTAAAGTATATACGTACTCATTTATCACAAAAAATAACTTAAGCAAAAATCACCAAACGGTGTCGATTTAAACAGAATTTTTATCCTATTTATACAAAAAAAATTTGCCTCGTTTACATATTATTTAAGCCAATTAATAAAACTAAACATTTTTTAATTGGCCAACAATTAAAACAATTGTTTATCAAAATGTGTTATTTTGAATTACAAGTCTGCAACGTTTGTCCTCAATGAGTACCATTGATCCAATAGTTAACGTCTACAACCAATACCCTCTTTCCTAATGAAATAATATAAAAACATTTCGACTCATCAATTTCTCTTTACATATTTAAATGAAATATTTACAATTTTTTTTAAAACTTCTATAAAATTCAAATGCAAGTATTTATTATTATTTTTATTTGTATTCTACATTTGAAGTTTCTTTTTAACAAACTATTTAGTTGTTTTCAATTAGCCATAAATTAATTTTGCAATAATTTTTACAAAATTATTTGAATTATTGAATTTTAAAACTTAAAATTACGATAAATTAGAACACTTAACATATAGAAATAAAATAGAACTACAAATAAAATGTCAGATCATAAATGACCATGACAGTTATTTTGCCTAAGTACGCCGTTTCTAATAAGTTTACTTTTTTTTAATAACGTAAAATATAAAAAAATTACTTTAATTTAAATCAAGAAAGCAAATTTAGTGTCTTAAATGATTGTGGCGCTTGAACGATTTATTTTTATGATTTTATTGTAACGTCTATTAGCTTCGAAGGTATTAAATTTACTATGATGTATTTTTTTTTTTATGTCTGTTGCCACTTTCTCTCAGCTCTCACTGGGCCGATTTCTTTCAAAAATACGTCAAAAGATCACAAATTGTATCTAGTTGGAGACATTATCCTTAAAATTGAAAAAATATTCCCTCGTTCCCCGCAAATGGGGGAAATATGCAAAAAAATTACAAATTTAAAAATCGCAAATTTTCTNGGAAATATCCAAAAAAATTACAAATTTAAAAATCGCTAATTTTCGAAATTTTTTCACTTTTTTTTCTTAAAACTTCTATAACTTTTTGAAAAATCAACAAATCAACATAATTTTTTTTTATACTAAAACCTTAGATATTTTAATTTCATTTGATATCATTTTTGTGAAAATCTAGCACTTAACCTGCTCATTTGGGGGGGATTCAAAATAGCAACTTTTTACAAAAACAAATTTTTTCAACTTAACTTTTAAAAATGTTCCGGAAATACTGCGTCCTTTAAACATATGCCAAATTAAAGCTTATGTCATGGACTATAAAATTAAAAAAAAAAATTTGTCCCGACGACCTATCTTCTATGCCAAAAGGCTACCGTATTCAAAAATATGCTTTTTTTGTAATAAAATTCTGAGTTTTATATTTTATTTTATTTTAAAATATCTTATTAGGGGAATACACTGACTTTTATGAATATTTTTCTATTCAAACTTTCACTTTAAAGGACAAAAAAAGTACGTACAAAATGATTACTTTTAACATATTAAAAATCATAATCAATAATAATTTTAAAACGATTAATTTTAAAAATTATATAATATAAAATTAAAAGAAAAACTAAGNAACATAAAATTAAAAGAAAAACTAATCTGGGTATAATTAAGGAAATAGAAAATGATGTTGCTTTTGTCCATTAATTTTTTAGATTTAATCGCTGTCAGATTAAATCTATATTGGACCTTACTATACAACATCCATGGCGCGACTCCACTGTACTAGGTTGTNCTACTATACTACATCCTCACTATGTCGCGACTCCACTGTACTAGGTTATTTTAAACTATATTTATTTTTCACTTTTTAGTTTTTTATGACATCGCTGTTACAGTCGTGGAGAGTTTATTGTTAATTATCACTAGTAATGGATATAATTTCTGTATTGCCAGTTAGTGTGTTTATAAACTCACAACAATGTGTCTTAATACCATTGATAAAAAAGGTTATAGGCTTGCTAATATCGTCATAAAAAACCAGTAAGCTATCTGTATTTGTAATCCCTTATATATTATACATGTATATTAACTCAAAAAAATTTGAATCTTTTAATGTTGATATCTAATAATAAACAATAAAAATTTGTTTATACAGGTTGGCCCACCACTCACTGACAACTTAAATAACTTTTGATCCAGTTAATATTTTTAGCTGATTTTTTTTTTAAATAATAGTTATACGTTAGGTCCATAGCTAACATAGCTAACATAGTATATCTCAATAATTAATTTTTTTACATTTTATTAAAAATATTATTTATTTTTAAATTTTAAATAAAATGTAAAAAAAAAATCTAAGATAGCTATTTTGTAGAGTAGAATTTAAGAAAAATTTTAGTAAAAAAATATCTTATTAATATTGAGTAGTAAATATTCTGTAGTGTTTTGAAGTTTGTGAAAATTTGAATTTTCATGTATTATTTTACGGTATTAAACAATGAAATACGTATTGAGAAAAGAACAGAAGAAAACGCTATCTTTTCAATATACTTTTGAATGAGAGTGATAAGTAATAATTGCCTTATCTAATTTCTTATCATGGTATTATTGCCAAGTTTGTAATGTATTCTCATTATCATCATACGTATACATAATAATCATGAAAAGAAACTAAAATATTTTTTGAATTAAAATGAGTTGATTTATATAAGATTATAAAACTTGAATAATTTAGGCTATTAACAAATGTTTCAATATTTGAGGTTGCAATTAAATTAAAAAAATAACTTGCATATATTCTATTTATAGGTAAAGAAATACTTTTAATCTCGTCATTAACATATTTCTAATCTAAATTTATCAGATTATCAAAATTTGATACAAATTCCATAACTTTATGTTCAGCTGCTAAAGTATCACTAAATTCCTTACAAAATTTGATCCAATATCAATATTTTGTACACAAAATCACTTAATTCAAAATTTTAAGTTATTGATAAATTTAAGAAAATATTTTGACAAGAACATCTTATGTTTTAATCATCTTTAAGGGATAGTATTTTTAAATAACTATTATTTACTTTCCGAAGTCAACTAATTTACTTTCTATTTTTTAAAATAATATATTCATGTTAAAATTTAATAAAATATGATTATTAGTAATTTTATATTTACTAATAAAAACACTGGCCTATATTGAATTATATGCAATATTAATATAAGTGGAAATTGAATTGAATTTTTATTCTGATCATATAAACTTCATCTCTTTTGTCCATGAATTCGACAGTAGTTAATACAGTAGTTTACATGTATATTAACTCAAAAAAATTTGAATCTTTTAATGTTGATATCTAATAATAAACAATAAAAATTTGTTTATATATATATAATGTTGATGACACGCCCACATGTACAGGTACGAAAACCAAAAATTATACAGGAAAATAGTGTTACGGGCAACTGGTGAGAGGGGTGGGGTGAATGCGTTACGACAGTCTAGTCTCAAGGCCATAGACGACGGGATACGTGATTATAATAACACCGTGCCACGTGGAAAGTTACAAACATCTCACAACTCGCAACAAACAACCCACAACATACAAGTGAAACTAATATAAGCATGTTAAAAATTGAAATTAGAAGTGTTTACTTATTCTAATAATTTTTTTTTAATTGCTATGAAATTACAGTGTTTATATGGTGATTATTATAGTAAAAATAATTTATATAAATAACGGGAAAAGAAATTCATGAAAGCTATTAGACCTCGGAAAATCATGACTTTTCACATATTTATCGTAAAAACAAAACTATATATGATAATTTAATTTCATTCATTTCAAAAATATTTAAAAGTTATTTTACATATATTTTTGTTAATTAATTTAGACGTATCTAAAGAAATTCATCAGGACAGCATTTTTAATAATTTATACTAAATTAATACTAAATAAAATAAAGACAGTATTATATAATAAAAATATTTATATTTAATTCAACTTAATATTACTGTAAAAACATTTATAGTTAATTTTACCTCTAAATTGTTAAACGTAAATTGTCTTATTGTGTTCGTAAGAAAATTAAGATCAAACTAGTAAAAAATAATTAAAAGATTGATAAAAATTAAAATGTCTACAAAAATTTAATATTAAAACTATTAAAGGTATTATTTATAACAAAAGTGACATTTATTAAAAATTATAGTTATGAATTCTAATTTATATTTTATCTATATAGTAGAAACAAGCTTTTTAGCAGGAAATCGCATTAGATATTTTTCCTTGGAAGCATAAATTATTGAATCTACGTGCCAGTAATTTTATGCAAATAGTACTTTCTAAGTTTGCAATGCCGCAACTTGTTTCCTATCGTTGTACACCTAAGGAAATAAAAAATAATAACGGTTCACACAATTTTTTGCAGAAATAATGAAATATTTTAAACACATACGCCTTCAAATATATTTGTTAGTACAAAACTAAGTCCAAGTGTTTTTGTTTTCGTTTCACTTTCTGCATTTAACATCAATTCATATCCTTCTTTTGACTTTTAGCAATGTTCAATTTCAATATGATTCAATCCAGATATTTCAACACACTAAAAATGGAATAATAATTGTAATTATTTGTCATGCTGTAAACTGATTAACAAAATTCAACCAACGAAAGTTATATATACTAATAGAATATTTACTGTGTACAAAATTACATAATTACATCAAAATTTCCATTTTTCAAAATATGAAAATTTAGTATCAATATTAGTATATTAGTCATAATATCAACTGAAAATTCGATTTGATCAGAATTTTTTAGTAGAGTATTCATACATAATAAAATACTTAATAGTTTATCAAAAAAATTACATGTATTCATTATAAATAGCTCAACAATTAAAAAAAATTCCATAATGTATTTAGTTAAAGTAAACTTAAGTTTTTTAAAAATTCCAACTAAATAATACAAACAAACTGAACAATAAAATTAACTCTGGTATTACACACTTCGAAAAATATCAGCAATTTAAAAATAATTAATTTTTCACAAATTATTGCATTGTATGTATGGTAAAAGTTTGTAATTAAATTGCTATAACTTTGAAAGATTAATATCATTTTAATGGTATTGTTTGTATTATCATTTATCTACTACTTAAAACATTTTAAAATATGTTTTTAAATTGTAATATAGGTCATTATTTTATAAAACTGAAAACAAAGCATTTTTGTAATGTTTGGTTTAACTATGAATTTCTTAATCTATTATTACTAAAATATAATATAGTCTATTATTTGTAAACCTAGAAGTAGAACACTTTTGTAATGTTTGGATTAATTGTAATTCCCCGAATTATTGTTACTAGATCAGGAAGTAAATATTTATAAACCTTTTTGAAAATGATTACTATATGAATTTTATAAAAAGACAAACAAAATATTTTAGTATATAAGATGAAATGGAATGAATTGAAAAAAGGGAGAGAGAGAAGACCTCGGGAGTACCGAAGGTAATCTCTTTCCGTGTGGTACGTTTGTGACATTAAGTTTTTATTTTGTATATTATTTATTTATCCGGTTTTAAGCGTATCAATATTTTATATGTTTTATTTTGATTGATTATATCTTTATTAACTACATTATTTATTGCGTTATACATTTANTTTTGATTAATTATATCTTTATTAACTACATTTTGCGTTATTATTGAACTACTAAAACTATAAGTTAGAACAAAAAGATTGTTCCATATTTAAATACAATAAAGTGATATTTAAATACAACAAAGTGATATTTAAATACAACAAAATTAATCTGTCGCAAAATTCTAGCCATGTCATACTTACGTTAGCTTTACCGAAAGAAATCAAGTTAAAATTAATATAAGATTGAATTCAACAAAAAATTGGGTGCAGTGCTTCTCTTATGAATCTCTGCTATCGGGACAATTGGATTTATATGGATGTTCCTATAATATTAAAAAAATAATTAAACTTCTAACAATTTAGTGATATTGAATTTAATATAATATAATTTTGGTTCATCCCAAGCAGAAATGTACTAAGGGCGCAATACTGCGCCAGTTCTGATATTTTGTACTGGCATAACTCACAAATGATAACACTTTTTTGTACCGACTACCAGTACTGGGACAGTATTGCCCCAGTACTGTAGGTCAGTACAGGATTCTATACTAGCTTAATAATAGCTTAGTACTAGATCAATACAGGCTCAATAAAAGCTTAGCACTGGTGTGGTAACTCAAAAATTAATAAAAAATGGAATTAAAAGTAAAAAGACAAGAATTGAGAGAGTTTATTGTTGAGTGAATTAAAGTGTGAGTTCGAGTTACTATTGATTCGGGGTGTGATCGAGGGTCATAAAATAACAATATAAATATTCTTTTGGATTTAAAAGTATCTTATCTGATAATTTTACTAGTTCTTATAATATCTTCAATGATAATATTAATAAAATGAAAAAAATAAATTAACACTAATTTAAATTTTAGTTCACAAATTTACATATAAGATCTTCGATAATGATGATCACAACAAGAACAGGCAGGAATAAAGGTTTGCTCTCCCTTTTANAGGCAGGAATAAAGGTTTGCTCTCCCTTTTTATAATATTTTTTTACCCCCGAAAATCATCATTGTCTAATTCCTACAATATAATTGTTTATTGATAAATAAGCATAAAATACAGAGATTATTACAGATGAATAGAATATATTAATCATTTTGAAATTTATATATACAGAGTGATTTTTTTATTATAACCCACGTAATTACTTACAGAATAAATATAATTTAAACATATTTTTTTTTGGTTTTCTTTAGTTACACATTATTTTTGTATTATTAACTATTTAAAACTTTTTATGTTCATCCCTTATGCCACGTAAGGGTGTCAACTTTGTTTTTTAAAATGGGAACACATATTTTAAATTTAATAAAATGTTTGGGTTTTTATAAAAACTTTTCAAATTTTATTAAATTGTGACATTGGAATTTATGTATAACTTTATTAGTTTATTAGATATAAACATTTAAAGTTTCAAAATGTTGAGTTAATATACATGTATAGTACACAAGGGATTATAAATACAAGTAGCTAATTGAATTTTTATGACATCGATATTCGCAAGTGCACAGCATTTTAATTATCCGCTACCACCGCACGTGCTACGCGGACCACACGCTGGTGGTGGCGGAAGGCACCTCGTTCGAGGAGGCTGGATCTCGTGCGAAGTGCGCGCTTAGCGCAGTCTCCGCCTGGATCCAGCAGGAGGGGAGCGGACTTAGCCTCGCCCTGGTCAAGACCGAAGCAGGTACAAGTTCACTCCTCCACGGCTCGCCGTGCTGGGAGTGGAGATCCCGCTTAAGGACTTCATGACATAACTGGGCTTTGTCATAGACAAACGTCTAAAGTTCGGGCCCAGAAAGTCATGAATTGCCTGGCGAGACTCATGCTCAATCTGGGAGGGCCGAGAGAGATGCGGCGTAGACTTTTAGTCAGCGTCGTACACTCGGTCCTACTGTACGGGTCCCCGGTTTGGGCGGATACTCTTGAGGGTGCAGAGGCGGGCGGCGATCCGGACAGTTTCGGCGTACCGAACGGTGTCCGGAGTGTCGGTGGGTATCTTGTCATCACTGCTGCCCGCCGACCTGCTCGCCGAGGAGAACGCAACCGGTTCCTCGAACCTGAGGACTGGATAGCGCTCAGGCGGATGACCATGCTCCGGTGACAGACTCGCCTCTCGGAGGAAACGACGACTTGGTCCCTCATAGGACCCGATCGGCTGGACAGGTGGGTGGACCGGACTCAGGGTGAGATAACTTATCGTCTCACCCAAGTGATGATCGCTCGGCAGAGACTGATAGCGCTCTACACACCCTCTTCAGGCGCGAGGCGTGGGCACAGGAACGGGACTATTTGGAGTCTCGACTGGGGTCCAAGTTCCAAGTCGGGTCCATGGTGAACTTGATGTTGAGGAACCGGGAGGCGTGGAGGCTCGTCCAAGCGTTCGCCGAATCCTTCTTATTAAAGAAAGAAGAAGCGGAACGCCTGAGACAGAGGCAGCCACGCCGCCCGGCACATGAGGACCTGAGGCGCTGGTTTAGACCAGTGCCTTAGGTTCTCATTTTTGTGTTATGTTTTATGTCTTGTGAGTTATTTTGGCAGTCCTCCCTAACGGTTCCCACTCTGGGATCCGGTTAACGGGAGGGGGCCACACCACGTTGCAAATCAGCTCATAATTAATTTCGGGCTGATTCACAACGTGGTGGTGTGAATTATTAAGACGGCGTGAGCCGCCTTGGAGTAATGCCTCACGGCAGTTCCGGTCGTTAAAAAAAGAAAAGCATTTTTATTATCAATAGTAATAAGGAACATTGTTGTGAGTTTATAAATATACTAACTGACAATACAAAAAGTATATCTATTGATATAATTGATAATAAACAATACGTGGCAGTGATAGCAATGTCATAAAAATCCAATTAGCTACCTGTATAAGTGTTACGGGCTTAATAAGTGTTTTACAAGAAAAATATTACATCAGAATCGATGTAACAAAAATATATTAAAAATTTAATTATTAAAATCAGGAAAATTAAAAAAATATGCCTCTGGTACAAACAAAAATATTAATAAACATTATATATAAAAATTCATTATTAAAATTGACAAAAAAAAAAGATTTCTTTTAAATATGTAAACATTATTACTTTTTGTAAATGTAAACTAATATTATATTTACATAAAAATATTTTAACAACTCCTTGTAATTAAATTTAAATTATAAGTCTTCTTTTAATGGTGTTACTGTCGATAAAATAAAAGATTTTCTTTTAGATAGTAACTTTAATCAATTTTAGTCATTATTTTTGTCTAGAGGNATTTTAATCAATTTTAGTCATTATTTTTGTCTAGAGATATCAAAATTCCATTAGTTGTAATTAAAATTTTAATAAAATGTTGTAAAACAAAAATAAGAATAAGAAAAGGATAAAGTAAGATGGAAGGAAATATTATAGGAGTATCGCAAAATAAGAATTATCCCTATTCTCGGGGTGTGTTGTTCGAGGGTCACTTGCTAACTTAAGTACGTGCATAATAAATTGGAATGTTCTTACCTTAATTATATAATCCTTTACTGATGCAATAATTTACTCGTGGAATAATAAAGAAAACATGAATTGAAATAACTGATTTGTATATAATGTCTTCGACTATTTTATTATTAAAAAACACATGATACAGTAATAGTAAAGGAAACAAACAAAATCAAAAAAAATACAAAACTGGTTTAAAAGGCGAAAGAGAGCCGGACGATGATCGCGACGTGTTCGTATATCGGTTGGATCTAGACAGGACGAGGACTATGTGCCCAGGGATATTCTTAATGTATTCCCCGGATCCCCTTCCACAGATGTGTATGATTATCGTCCAGCTCTTATTGGTTTTTACATTTTTATGTTTCTTATGATACCTTATTGATCAGGGTTTTTGTGAGTGTTGTGAAGGAGTGTTGTGTGAAAAGATATTCTGTTGTAAAAGAATAAGAAGTGAATAAGAAGAAAACAGAAGACTAAATTGTTTATGTGTGATACGATCACATTTGCATGTGCCCATATCTCTGTCTCCCATAACATCGTTGTACCGTTTAATAGACATATATATATATATATATAATTAACACAGTGACATACAGCAATACTAACAGTAGTGCGGACTGCACACATAAACACTTTTTGCAATTCACGGCCAATGTGCCATATTAAGATATCCCTATCGACAGTTGACATTTTACCATCTTCGCGATCACTACTTTTGCCTGATAATTAACTTAACTTCGCTACCCCGTATATTATTGTGTGTGTGTGTGTCGCCGTCAGCTCCCTGTTGGATTATAACATCTCTAGGTGTCCAGCAGGTTGTATTATCCATTTAATATTTCAATTGCTTAATAAATATTTATTTATATCGTTGTTAACCTAAAGTGTTATATATATATATTGTAGTGCGACCCTTGGTAGTTCCTCTAAGGGAATATAAATTAAATAGGAAACTTCAGTACCTAAGGTAGATATAGCCTAGCCAGCTATCCCCCGTTGGTCCCTTAGAATACTGTCGACGGGCATTTAGGCTAAACCCCTAAATAGCGACGTAACA
>NW_026099861.1:0-1886 GCF_025091365.1 Daktulosphaira vitifoliae | reverse complement strand
CCCCCCTGTAGGCAGGTAAAAAGTCAAATTTATAAAAAAAATATACCAAATGATAGGTAAAGACATCATGCATCTATAAAAAAAAGAATTATACTGATCAATACATCTTTCAAAAAGTTATAGCATAATAAATTTAAAAATGTAAAATACAAAATCGAAAATTCACCGTGAAGATAAAATATAGTCCGAAANAATGTAAAAAATAAAATCGAGAATTTTTACACAAAAATAGCATTTGGTAGCTATTTTCACCGTGAAGACAAAATTAAGACCAACATCTTTTTTTGCATAATAGAGTACATTACATTAGCTTTAATTTAAGATATATATAAAAGTGTCAGATTTTCTGGAACACTTTCAAAATTTAAGTTAAAAATTAAAATTTTTTGTGAAAAAGTTGTTATTTTGAATCCCCCCCTGTAGGCAGGTAAAAAGTCAAATTTATAAAAAAAATATACCAAATGATAGGTAAAGACATCATGCATCTATAAAAAAAAGAATTATACTGATCAATACATCTTTCAAAAAGTTATAGCATAATAAATTTAAAAATGTAAAATACAAAATCGAAAATTCACCGTGAAGATAAAATAAGGTCCGAAATTTTTTTTTTTCATAATAAAGTATATTACATTAACTTCAATTTAAGATATATATAAAAGTGTCAGATTTTCAGGAACATTTTCAAAAGTCAAGTTGAAAAAATTAATTCTTTGGGAAAAAGTTGTCTTTTAAATCCCCCCCTGTAGGCAGGTAAAGGATCAGATATAAAAAAAAATAAACCAAATAAAAGGTAATGATATAATGANGATCAGATATAAAAAAAATAAACCAAATGAAAGGTAATGATATAATGCATTTATATAAAAAAAATTATATTTATTTGGTTATTTTTAAAAAAGTTATAGCAATTTTAAGTAAGAAAAATTGAAAAAATGTCGAATATTAGCGATTTTTAAATTTGTAATTTTTTTGGAGGTTTCCCCTATTTACGGGGAACGAGGGANATTTTTTGGAGGTTTCCCCCATTTACGGGGAACGAGGGATTTTTTTTCAACTTTTGAGAGTAATGTCTTCGACTAAATACGATTTGTGATCTTTTGACGTATCATTGAAAGAAATTGGTTCGGTAAGAGCTGAGAAAAAGTGATAAAAGACACAAAAAAAAAAAAACACATCTTAGTAAAACCAATACCTTCTCAGGTTCGCATCGAGGCTAATATACGGTGTATGATCATGGATCTTTTTGTTAAAATGAAATGACTGCATATGGTTTGTCAAAAAATGTAAAGTGAAGGAAAATTACACACGGATGGCACTAATTCGAATAATATTTCAGCTTCGCATCGAAACTAATAAAGGATCTTTTAACGATAAAAGTGTGTTGAAGAGAATTTTATTTATTTTTTAAACTAATGAGTTTTAAGCTGTTAGAAAAATATAGTACTCCTTCTATTTGTCGATAATTATAAAAAATAACTGAAAAAAAATTTTNTAACGATAAAAGTGTGTTGAAGAGAATTTTATTTATTTTTTAAACTAATGAGTTTTAAGCTGTTAGAAAAATATAGTACTCCTTCTATCTAAAATCGTGAAACTATTTATGAATTAACAATCAGTTTATTATTATTATTATTATTATTATTATTAGTTAAAATTATTAAGAATGTAGATAATCTATTAACTTTAAAATTTGTAACTGACCAATTTTTTCACTTATTTTTCCTATAATTGTTTATTATATTGTTTTTGTATTCACACAAAATAGTTATTTAGATATAAAATTATTTCATACATTTATACAATTAATATACATTTATTTAATAAAGTAATGTAACAAAGAAAAATAACATAAAATTATAATAACAATAAGCTTCTAAAACGTA
>NW_026099860.1:3055-16032 GCF_025091365.1 Daktulosphaira vitifoliae | reverse complement strand
GGACTTTGTTAAAGGTGTTCCTTAACAAGCAAATGTACAACCATAAATTGTGTACTCTATTTAAAATACAATTTCAGACTATACAATTTAACTTCCGTTAATTATTGTTTAAAACGATAAATTTTAAGATTACTCTAAAAATTGAATTCCACGTAGACAATAATATTTTTATTAATAAATAAAACTTACCTAGCTATATTGGGATGAAGTAACTCATCGAATCCGATTATTGAATAATATTTATAAATGGTTTCTGAACAATAATGCTTTAACTTTTCTCTGACAAAATCGACAAAATTAATTTCATACTTATTATTTATGTATTCACTATAGTACTTTTCTCGTAAATTACATTCCGTTGTACTGTTTACATAAGTAACTTTATTTTTAAAAATTTCATCTGTTAATGAAACAATTTTATCAACGAAATTATTTATTTCAATATAGTCTTCTAAAAGCTCGTCCATTTTAATACTTCCGGTATTCTTTATATAATTTACCAATTCTGGCGTTTTCATTAAAAACGTATAGTTTTTAACAGTATAAATTTCTTCTACTACCAGTTTTGGATAAATTGAATTTTTTAACAGTAATTTTACATCCAAGTAATCAATAAATAGAATAGCTTTGTATAAATATGTAAACATCAAATTTGAATTTTTGGCTGCATTTAAAAGTAATACTGTGCAATAAGTTGCATTCTCATAGGAATTTTTTTTAAAAAAAATGTCACAACATTCTATAATAATTTTCAAGTGTTCAGTAAAATTTTGTAGGTCTTTAGCAAATAAATAGTTGATTAAATCAACTATAATGTTATATTTAAATAATATATCATTAACATTTGTTGTTTTATTTTTGATTATTTTTTCTATGCTTATAATTTTATCCTTATCTATTCTTACTGACACATGTCCCTGATTTNTTCTTATCTATTCTTACTGACATATGTCCCTGATTTATCTGTGTTAGATTAATACCTATGTAATTCGTTACTGATTCGAAATATATTTCATACTCTTTTTGCTTTATGAAACAATCAACAATGCTAAATCCAAGAAAAATATTTATAGTGAATAATATCAAGGTTAGCACTTTAAGTTTCATTTTTTAAACTATTAAGAAATTACAAGTATTCGAACTATTAAAAACGTTTAAATTGGTAGTATGGTCAGTATATTTATAACGATTTGATAATATTTTTAACAAAAAATTGTGCGCAATAGAAGTATGTATACTTTTTTATTTGATAATTTTGTTAGTACTTGTTAAATATTGATTTAATAAAAAGTAAAAATTAAAAATAGAGGTGATATATTATGAACATTTTTCATAAAGGAGAATATTGCATAAAAAACTTAATCCATAATAATTATGGTGTTAAATTATTAACAATTATTGTGTTAAATCTTATTTTTAACATATTTATAAAATTAATAAAATTTGGTCTAAGAATACTCATATTGATTCTAGTTTTTGAGATTATTACTAATTAGTGAAAATTAATCATTAAATTTTTTTTTTTAAAACTCTATTTAACACTCTAATAGGCTATATTTAACAGATATATACAAAATTTGAGATCTATATCAGTTTCATGTACGTGCAAATGGCTGCTGTATTTAAAAAACTTGATGTGTTCATATTTTTTCATTTATTCTAAAATACTTTACAACGGTTAGCCATAGTAATGAGTCTACCAATTTTTATAAAAGCTACATGAATCTAACTTACATTCAGTGGCGGTTCGTGGGTGCTGGTGGTGGGGTTGCGACTTGAAATGTAATACCGCTAGTTATAGGTATAAAAAAATTGTCAAATTAAATATAATAAAATAAAAAAATAAACACTTACTATTATAAAGGTTGTAGTAGTAAATAAAAATGAAAATAATAATAAAAATAACGATTATACTATTATAGCAATCGATAACGGCGACCGTACACGGTAGTTAATTCTAAAAATAAATTACCCAATATAGTAATATACTAATTTTTTACCGTATGAACGACGCTGCCGGTCATCCAAAACCCGTTCATAAGATAGCAGCTGAACCTTATCCGTAAGCACACGATTGGGCGCCTCGTTTATAATACACTTTTCAAAATATGTTCGTGTGTGCGTTTTTTTGTAATAAATTATTTAAATTGAAGTCTTAGTAAGAATTTCTATGGATTTATTGGTGTTTGAATAATTATTTATATTGATATACTGGCAGTGGCGTGCCCAGGGGGGGGGGTTAGGTTAAGGGTCATATCCCTCCCCATTGCGTTTTTTTCTAGCATCGATTACCTAACAGCAATAATTGAATAAAGTTGTAATTATTACATTGTATATTTGTATAACAACATTACATCATATCATACAAAACACAAAATATTAATAAATATTTTAATGAGGCTTGACCTCTAAAGCACCCTTATAAATCTTTTTCTAATTCTTCCACCCCCATTAAAAGTATTTAAAGTTATTAATACATATTAGTTATGACATCCCTCCCCATTAAAAATTCTTGGGCACGCCACTGTATACTGGACATAATACATTCTGCATGTTACATATTTTTTTAATTACAATATATTTATTGATTATTATTAATATTTAAGTAGATCTTTTTCAACTTATTTTTAATTAAAATATNATCTTTTTCAACTTATTTTTAATTAAAATATATTTTTTTAATTATTCATACGTAACATAATAATCAAACATAAATATTTGTTATATTAATGAGAAGGATTTTGTTATTATTTAGTCAATATGCGAATTTTTAATTGCATATTTGATATAGGCACAAAAATGGATTTAAAAAAACGGTAGTACAGTGGGGTCGAGGCACAGTGTGGACGAGGCATAGATGGGACAAGTATAGATGATATCTGACAGTGATTAAAATCACTATCATAAGAAACGCTTCGATGCAAATCTGTAGATAGTGTTTCCTTTAGAGAAATTGGTGAAATATTTTAAAAGCAACATGAACTCTTATTTCTTTAATTATATCCTGATTAGTAGTTCTTTGATTTTAAAATATAATATATGAATAAATACTAATTATAGTTTTTAAATTTAGTATGAAATTGTGAGGCCAGCTATGATGTATGGTTAATAGTGTTGGGCGGTTGATAAGAAAGTAGAGCAGAGAATAAGTGTAGCAGAGATGAGAATGCTTAGTTGGATGAGTGGAGTGACTAGAGAAGATAGGATAAGGAACGAGCATATAAGAGGAAGTATAGGTGTTGCGTCAATCGTGGATAAGATGACAGAAAATAGACTTAGATTGTTTAGTCATGGTATGAGGAAAGAAGAATCGAAAGCTGTAAGAACAGTTATAGAAATGAATGTTGAAGGAAGAAGAGATAGAGGAAGACCAAAAAAGAGATGGAGGGATGCTATTGAATGCGATTTGAGGACAGCTGATGTGAGCGTAGAAGATGTGGGAGATCGTGTCAAGTGGAATCTTAGGATAAGGGTGCCCGACCCCAAGTAGTTGGGATTAAGGCAAAGAAAAAGAAAAATATTACCAGATATTCCGGTGGCAATTGACATAATATGATTGTTATTTCGGAATGTACAATTTAGCGTTTAGTTGGGTTTAAATAATATAGCGTCAAATCAATTACCTACTCTATCGGTTGTATCTCAATATACACTACACTTTAATGATACAATAAATAAATAAACTCACACATACACACATATGCATTTATAACATTGTGTCTAATGTAAGTATAACATGATAAAAAGTAACCGTAAAATGAAAAAAATGGAATATAAATTTTATTACTCATATTAAATGTAATGTAACTCGAAAAATATTTGTTTAAATGAAAAAATATAAGATTATATTTTTATTTATAATTGTCTTTTAAACAACTTTTGTGCGAAACTTTTTTTTGTAAGTTAAATATTTTTTTTTGAGAAAATTAAGAAAGCTCATATTTTTGAACTTTTGCGAGGATTTAAAAAAAAAGCTCAATTCCAATCTTGAGGACTATTAGTATGTCATTATACATATTTTAATTCAACTTTTAAAAAAACAAAATTTTTTCCGCAATTTTTCCTTTGTTGACTGGCCTAGATGTCAATTTTAAACTTGTAATTGAGCTAAAAGTTATGGTAATATATTCAATTTATTTTACTATAAACTTTCATAAATCTTTATCAAAAATTTTTCATCAACTTTAAAGAACCAAAAAAATAGGTTAAAATTGAAAATTTGGACTGATTATTTTTAACATATTAAAAATCAAATCAGTAATAATTTGAAAACAAATTTTTTTTTCTTTTAATTATTATTTTATATATATAATTAGTAATAATATAAAAAATTAGAAGTGATAGAAATAGTCTACTTGCAGATTTGAAAACAACGCGAAAAGTTGATTTAGAAAAGTATATTTTTGCTTCTGATGAAAGTTCCTTGTAGTCCAGTGCATTTTTTTATAGTAACAAACAGTTTTTATTGAAAATTATTGTATCAAGCCCTTTAAATTTTTATACACGTAAAAGTAAAGCAAAATATAACTTCTTTATTATTTTTATAATTTCTCCGTTTAAATTACAATATTAAATATCAATTTCATACTAAATTTAATAATTATAATTAGTATATATTCAAATATTATATTTTAAAATCAAAGAACTACTAATCATGATATAATTAAAGAAATAAGAGTTGATGTTGCTTTTGGAATAATCCACCAATTGCCTAATTAAAACAAAAAAAAAAAAAGTTTGTTGGGAATTTTTTCTGCTATTCTGCAAAATTACTCCTTCGTTGACTAGAATGAATCATTAAATAGAAAATTTTATGAGAATTAAAACAATGTTATTTTTAAGATTAATATGCAGTCAGAAAGTTTTATAATTATTATTTATTGTAAATTTATCAGAAAAACTCATTATTTTTTGCATTTTTATCGTAATAGAACACTTAAATAGAAATCATAGTAATCATTTCTAAGTAATTTTTGATATTTAAAAAGATTCTACTATTGAAATATCCAGAACTGAATTAATTTTAATGATTTACTTTAACTAAAAAAAAAAAAGTTAATATTTTGAATCCCTCTTGTGGGCAGGTAAAGGGTTAGATTTATAAAAAAAACCAAATGATAGATAAAGACATGCATCTAAATAAAAAAAAATATACTGATTTGGTCATTTTTGATAAAGTTATAACAATTAACAAAGTTATAAGTTTTATACACTGGACTACAAGGAACTTCCATCAGAAACAAAAATATACTATTCTAAATCAACTTTTCGCGATGTTTTAAAATGTGCAATTAGACTTTTTCTATAACTTCTAAGTTTTAATATTATTAAAAAATAGTTTTTACATATAAAAAAAAATAATTAAGAACAAAAAAAATTGTTTTAAATTAATACTGATTTGATATAATATTTAATATTAATTTGATTATTAATAAGTTAAAAATAAGGAAAATGACATATTTAACCAATTTTGTTAATCGTTTAAAGTTGATTGTTGTAAATGTTTATAAAAAAAAAAAAAAATTTATTTTACCATAACTTTTAGCTCAATTGGTAAGTTTGACATTGACATAATTAAATAGAAAATTTTATGACAATTAAAAAAATTGTATCGTTAAGATCAATATGCAGTCAGAAAGTTTTATAATTACTATTTATTGTAAATTTATCAGAAAAGCTCAATATTTTTTTGCATTTTTATGGTAATAGATAACTTAAATAGAAGTAATAGTAATAATTTCCTAGGAACTTTTGTTGTTTGTTGAAAAGATTCTATAATTGAAATATTGAGAACTTAATTAATTTTAATGATTTACTTTAACTAAATGTACCAATCAAAACAAAGTTGTTAAAAAGATTTACTCAATTGAGTTTATTATAAAATTTGATTATATTTGTAAAAATCAATTGTTAATTCAGGAGAAAAAACAATCATTTTTTTTAGAAATGATTTATATAGCAACACGTTAGAAAAAAATTTGAATATTATAGTCTAATAGTAGCACACACAAACAGAGTAATA
The DNA here is from genome assembly GCF_025091365.1 of Daktulosphaira vitifoliae. NCBI lineage: Eukaryota > Metazoa > Arthropoda > Insecta > Hemiptera > Phylloxeridae > Daktulosphaira > Daktulosphaira vitifoliae. Next base: position 10,010 of record NW_026099860.1, on the reverse strand, counting down.
AAATTATTAAATTACAAAGTAAAATGATTTAATTTTGTAGTTGAAACCTATCATATCAAACTTCATTCGTTAATAAATATTTTGAAAACATTAGAAATTAATGATTTTAATTGTCTTTATGGAGACGATGTAATAACTAACTGTTTAATTGATAAATTAGAATTTTTTTTTCAATTTTTGAGAGTAATATCTTCAACTAGATACGAATTGTAGTCATTGGACGTATCGTTGAAAAAAGGTCAAGTTAGAGCAGAGAAAATAAATGATATTCACAAAAAAACATCTTCTCGGCTTTGCATCGAAGCTAAAACTTAAAATATAGTAAAATAATTTTAATACGAATAAGAAATTTCTTCTTGCAAGGGGCGACTAAAGTGATGGGATCATTGTTCTTTATTGAAGTTATTGAATCTAAATGAGTTAAAAATTCTTTAACCAACTTAAAAAGAATTAAGAAAAAATGCAAAAATTTCATTGCCATACGCGGGTTGGAACCTCGTACCCCAAGCGTGTATAACATAAGTTTTACCATCTCGGCAACCGTACGTCGTTACCGTCGGGTGAAAAAATAGGCTATTTAAGCTAGTTCAAATTTCAAGTTATTTTTTTTGACTTAAAATAAGCAAACAAATTTAAATAAGTTTAACTTTCTATGCTATATTAATTTTTTATTTATNTATTTAAATAAGTTTAACTATCTATACTATATCAATTTTAATTTATATAATATTTATGAAAATCTGTACTCCCCTTGTCAGGTATTTTAAAATAAAATAAAATACAAAACCCAGAATTTTAACACAAAAATAGCATATTTTTGCATACGGTAGTCATTTTCAACAATGAAGTCCAGAGATTTTTCAAATCAAATTTTTTTTTTTTCAAATTAAAGTATATAACATAAGCTTTAATTTAAGATATATATAAAAGTGTCAGTATTTCCGGAATACTTTCAAAAATTAAATTGAAAATATCATAGTAACAATACGCATGATTAAAGTTTTGACCCCCCTTGTTAAAGGGGTATGATCCGATTTACAAAAAAAGCGTGTAGATGAAAGGAGTATATAAATATTTATTATAAAAAAATAATAATATTGATCCATACATTTTTCCAAAAGTTATATAAAATATAAATTAAATAATATAACATATAAAATCGAGATTTTTTTCACGGAAATCGTACGTTTTTCTTTAACTTTGATGTCCGTTTTCACCACGAAGATAAGTCCAGAGGTCAAATTTTTTTCTTTCAAATTAAAGTATATTACATTATCTTTAATTTAAGATATATATAAAAGTTTCAGTCTTTTCGGAACATTTTCAAAAGTTAAGTTGAAAAAGTTCTACTTTCTATACGCATTTTAAAGGTTTGCACCCCCCCTGTATAAAGGGAAATGGTCCGATTTTAAAAAAAAGTATGTCGAATGAAAGAAGTATATATAAAGTATTTATCATTAAAGAATAAAGTTGATTCATGCATTTTTTAAAAAGTTATAGCAACATAATGTTAAAAAATGTAAAATATAATATCAAGAATTTTTTCACAAAAATAGCATATTTTTGCATACGGTAGTCATTTTCACCATGAAGACAAGTCCAGAGGTCAAATTTTTTTTTTTCAAATTAAAGTATATTACATTAGCTTTAATTTAAGGTATATATAAAATTGTCAGTCTTTCCGGAACATTTTCAAAAGTTAAGTTGAAAAAGTTAATTTTTTGTAAAAAAGTTACCATTTTGAAACTCCATCCTTTGGGCTGTTAAAGGGTCAAATGTTCACAAAAATATATAAAATGATAGGTAATTATCTAAGGTATCTATAAAAAAAAAATTATATTGATTCGGTCATTTTTAAAAAAAGTTATGGCAATAAATGGTAAGTAAAAAAAAATGAAAAAATCGAAAATTAGCGATTTTTAAATTTGTAATTTTTTGGGGGATTTCCCCCGTTTACGAGGAACGAGGAATTTTTTTCAATTTTTGAGGGTAATGTCTTCAACTAGATACGATTTGTAATCTTTTGACATATTTATCATCAAAATCGGTTCAGTGAGAGCTGAGATTGAGCGTATACAGACACAAAAAAAAAAAACACATCATAGTAAAATTAATACCTTCTCAGCTTCGCATCGAAGCTAAAAGTATATTTTGATCTCTGATGAAAATTCTTTGTAAACCAATAAGTAACAAACACTTTTTTAAAAAGTATTGCGTCAAGCACTTCAACTTTTATTTGCGTTTGCCGTAAAATTAATAACTACTTTATAATTTCTCCGTAAAAATTACAATACTAAATTATTAAATATCAATTTCATACTATATATAATTGCTGTAACAAATATTTATACATATATTACATTTATAAAACATAAAACTTGTAATCAGGATATAANATTTATAAAACATAAAACTTGTAATCAGGATATAAATAAGGAAATAGGAGATCATGTTACTTTTGAAATAATCAACCAATTTCTTAAAATTAAAGACTATCTACAGATTTGCATCGAAGTGTTTTTTATGATAGTGATTTTAACCACTGTCAGATAAAATTTATACTGAATCCAACTATGCTACGTCTTCACTGTGCTGGGTTTTTATTCTATTAACTATTCAACTTTTTATGTGACCATTAAAAAAATAAAGCTGACACCTTTATAATGTTTAATGGATGAATTAAATTTGGTTTTCTCTAAATAATAAGTGTAAACGTCGTATTCAAAATGAGAACAGTACAGTGTATTAAACAGATTTTTATGGAGCCTTAAACCACATATTTATATTTGATTTGACAATTTTGCTAACAATAACTTGGGGAATTATAAAATTCTATAGATTCATCGCTTTTTAACTAATTCATTAAATTAATGAAAGTTTTATTTATCTGTTATAATATTTTCAGGACGAATAAAACCAAATGAAAACTTCAAAAATTTAATACAAAAGGATTTATGATTTTAACATGATGCGAGCTTAATGATTACAATTGTTTAAAAAATAAGTAGAAATATAATACAAAAAAAAAAAACGTTATCTAAAATTTATCATCTTTTTAAAATATTTATTTTACTTTATAATAATTGTTAATAATTTTAAGTATTTTTAAAATTTTTTTTTGAAGTAACAAGAAATAATAATGATGGAATTTATATTATTTTGGATAGAAAATTCATAATAATTAAAAATTGGGTTTATAAAAGCCTTTTTACCAAAAGATATTTTTATTTTTAAAATATTGACTTACTTTTAGACGCCCAATAAGAATTATTTTTCAAGTGAGTAATATATAAACCTGTTTGAATTCTACATGCTGAGCTATTGGTTTGTTGTACAGTGAAGTTGGAGAATGTTCGATAAAACAGATCTGCCGGTTGTATGGATGAAATTTTATCATTTATTGACTTAATTATTGATGGAGTACTCTTGACTTGAATGTCCAATGACTGTGTTTTATTTTGATTTAGTGGTGTACCCAATATACGTGAAATGAATAGGCAAAACACATATAGATGTACAGCACTTATCAAAATCATCGTCGTGTTCATACAGCGTCAAGCTAATTCCTTTCAATTCGTTACTCTGGTGTTATTTTTCGTGGTATTGTTTCTTACAAGTCCAGTGCCTTACTGCGCGTTCTTTGTCTAATTAAGTAAACTACCACTGTTCTGACCTTGATGGACGGGTATTCATCTAGTTTTTATTTATTTTATTTCCCATCATTGAATTATTAAAATTGATCAGTGATGATCAATTGACAACTAAATAATGGCATATAGATTTTGATCTGTAGAAGGGCAAATTGTCAATATCAACTACTAATATACGATATATACTAATATATGTTACATAAAAAAATGATTTAACAACTTATGTTTATATATATATAGTGTGTTTAATAATTTAAACTATAATTAATAAAGAATATGATTTAATTGTATTATATTAGTAACTGTATGTAAATTTAAATTTTCATGTTTAGTTTCGATGCGAAGAATAAGGTATTACTTTTACCATTATATATATATTAGGGTGGATCAAAAAAATTCCATCTTCGAAATTTTAATCAGAACCATTTTAACTTTATTATACATTAAAATAGACATTTTGTGAAAATTTCAGATTTTTAAAAAAAAAATTTTCTTTAGGCGCAACGTGTTTTTAGTATTTTGACTAAAAATATCCCAAAAAACAAAAAACGGCCATTGTTATTCAATACTATCGTCATTTATTCATATTTTCAAGAATATAGTACATTTTAGCTTATGCATTAATTATAGAAAAAGGTATAAGTTTTTAAGATTAGTGAAGGGTTTTTTTCTACTTATAATATACATAAATATCAGCCAAACTGCAAAAAAAAAAAGAAAAATTAAAAGAAATTTTAAGTTTACTTGAGCTTAAATGTTTAGCTTACGATACATCACAAATCGTATCTGGTTGAAGATACTGTAATGTCACGAATTTGAAAGTGGACCGTTTATAAATTTTGTTATGNTGTAATGTCACGAATTTGAAAGTGGACCGTTTATAAATTTTGTTATGTCTATTTATTTATTTTTTATCGCACAAGAGATTGTACGAATGAACCTTTTTCTGACACAGCGGTGTCAACAACTCATTATTAATGCCGCAGACCGCTAGATAGGGCGACAAAACGGAATAAATATAATAAAAATCGAATTGTTTGTCGGAATATTCTAAAAAGACTGACGTAAAAATCGTTTTGAAATTGCCGTTAGATCGGCGTTGGCTCTTCATCTTGATTCTGTCATTGACCGCGCTAGAGTGCACATGTTTTTTATTTTCTTGTCACTATTTTTTCAATGATTGAGTAGAGCCGCCAACGGCCAGGTCTTTTCGGCGAAGCTTCCAGACTCTCTTCGGAGACCGGGTATTGTTTTCTTTGTTATAATTATAATTGTGAGCTATATATTATTTATTAGTTATTTTATTATAAAATATCTTAATTTTATTTATGTGTGGTGAGTTCGTGTTTTCTTCTGGCCAACGCTAAGGATCCAGTGTCCAGACTGCTCCTGGTGTTTTTCATTAATTTCCGATTAACATTAACGGATGTTTTCTAATAACATTTGTGCTGTTTTTCATATTATTTGATTTTGTTTAAATATTTGATTTTATTTTTGTTGCCTTTCTTTGTGGACATGATTTTTAATACATTTGTATTTTTGTTCATGTTTAACTTAATTTTCTTTTTTAACAATTAAATTAAATTTCCTTATTAATTTTAACTGTAATATTTATTTCATTGCGCTTAAGTACTCGCGTGTATTTTATCCCTGTTCCTTAATCTAGACACGGGCTTCGGTATGTTTTACATATCAACCACGTACAACTTCCAATTATCATAGTTGTGGTTAATAAACCACGACGTGTCATAATCATTTATACATATAACGACATATTAACTTAAATTAGACTATTAATTAACTTAAAATTAAATTCTACCTATCGTCCGGTAATCATATTTGATAGGTATGACATCTCACCTAGATGGTAACCCTTGCTACTACAGCAAGTCGTTATGTAAGTAACAAACCATGTTGATGTTGCAGGCCGACAAAAAACAAAGATTTGCGATCCTGTGACAGGATAAGATACAAATGTCTTTACATACTTTTTCTCACAATAAACCTTTTCATTTAACGTAAAATAAGTTACTGCAATACGTTATTTGACTTATGATTTGGGGGGTATTAATATGATGCCAAGACATTAGTTACGCGCCCTGGAGAAATGTTTTATTGCCTTACCGTAGTTACAATAATTGTACTAATTTTATTTATTTTATTGAATTTTCATTTTCACGCCGTTATATTATAAATATATATTGCCTTATTAAATATTCATTACCAGCTCATGACATAAGTGCACGATTTTAGTCCATAGGATATGTTATTTGCCTCGCCTTTGTTTTTAGATAGAAGTTTGTACCCGTACGGTCCTCTTTGTGTATTTGTATGTATTATTTTTTGTGGTGGTGGTTCGAGTGGCTTCGTAGCTGTCAGCGAGTTTTTTTTCGAGTCACATGGTTATACGTTACGCCGCCGGATTTAATCATCATTACAATAATTGTAATTAATTATTAATGGAAGTCACCCGTTGTGTGTCCACACCGAAGACATCATTGAAGTTTCAAATTGTTAAGAATTAGATTATGATATTTATTTAAGATATATACATATTTGAATATTAATTATTATTCTCTCATAGGGTATGTTCCCTTTGCAGTATTTTTTTTATTTTTCCCCCAAAATTTCTCCTATGTCAGTCACATTTTACTATGATAAGTCATATGAATTATTTTCATATGCAATTTTTTTTTTTTTGAAAGAAAAAGTTGTGCATTGATTAACTTCACTTGAGTTCTTATTTTATTTTATGTTATTATACGGTTTAGTGCGATGTCTATTCCTGATTACCGTCATCACTTAAGTTATATTTTAGTTTTAAATTTAATTTTCATTATAAATCTCTTATTAAAATTTTAACAGAACTATAGGTAAATCTATATCCCAACGATTGTGTGCAATAAACAGTGATAATAATAAAGTTAATTATTTGGTATAATATATATTTACAATACGTATTTTATTTTTGCACATCAGGATATAATTACTACTTATAGAGTTTATCACTAACTATACTTGTGTGACCTGGCTAACTGCATCTCTGTTGTTTGGAATCATCAGCTTAGTTAAATAATTCATATTTTTTTATTAATTATTTAAAATATTCATATTTAATTCTAGTACATTTTGATCAGGAATGATCAATATTGTTACCGAATGTTATTTAGAAATTTTAAAAAGCACAAAAATTCTCTTTGAAAATATTTATAATGAGCACTTAAAATTTATTTCATTTATTTTTTTGTAAAAGAAAGGATTTAATTAAGGATACTTACCTCCCATCCTATATGAATATACTTTTA
>NW_026099860.1:0-2194 GCF_025091365.1 Daktulosphaira vitifoliae | reverse complement strand
CTTAATCAGGATATTAATAAGGAACTAGCAGTTTATGAAGCTTTTGGAATAATCCACCAATTTTTTAAAATTAAACACTATCTAAAGATTTGCATCGAAGCGTTTTTTTTTGATAGTGATTTTAATCACTGTCAGATATCATTATACTTGATCCAACTATGCCACGTCACCACTGTGCCGCGACCCCCCTGTGCTGGGTTTTTTATCTATGATATAGACATTATTAATTAAAAAAATTATACAAACACGAAAAACGATAATTCCTTTTACACGAAAATAACTTTTTTTGTTGAATTAAGCTAATCAATTTCAGGGAAAAATTTATTTAATAAATTATAGATTTATGAGGGAATATATTCTCTACATTTTATGAGAAATGCATAAATATTTGTTTTAAAGTAACAAAAAACCAGTGTAACTATAATCACTTATCAAAATGTAGTTAATATAATTAAATACATAATATCAACGAAAACAATATTAAGAATAAACAAATGCTGATAAAATTTCATACGATTCATTAACAATTTATTTATCCAAAAGTCGTAGTCCTGATAATTATTACAAATATAAATTAAATATTACTACAGATATTTTGTAATAATAATATTAAAAAAAAGCGATTAAAAGTTTAATAAAGTTCATTTTTATAAAATAAAAGAAAATTACAAAATTTTTGTTAAATGCTAATAGTTATTTTATTGAAACCTAAACAGTCGTATTCACTTGTAATAGCAGCATTAAAAAACGCGATAAAGCGTTCCAAAGCGTATTCATACAAACGTAATGGACGTTCAAGTGTGTTTTTATAATTATTTAACGATACAATAATCTTCCATGAATCTATTAATTGATTTTTATTTAAAAGTTCACCTTCAATCAAGCAACAATTATGAACAGTATTACGTTCGTCCATAAGTCTTCGAGTAAAATTTATTCGAGCATTTTGAAAATCAAATAAGAATTGAGATACTTTCATTTCTAGTTCATTGATAGATAGATTAATAAAATCAGTTATCCTAAAATTAAGACGTTCAATTTCGGAGGAAAATTTACGTAATATATTATAGGTTTGCGTTAAACATGAATATGGAGTATAAAACACTTCCCAAATATTTGAATCTTCTAATTTATTTAAAGCTAGCAACATAATTTTTAACAAGTCTTTTGAATCATTAACTATTTCAAAAAATTTAATAGTACAATCTACAAAGGCCATTAAATTACCATTAGTCTTTTCATTTCTGCATGTTTGAATTACAGCAGTTATATGTGTATTATAGTTTTTTAATACTTCAGTATATCTGCACTTTATCAGCTGTGTAAAGTATTGTCTTTTTTTATTAAAATTAAAATCGTCTACATTGTCTCGAATAATTTGATTAGTAGTTATAATTTCATTACCAATTATTATTCTTATATGATTTAATAGCCTCCAATCTCCTTCACGGAACAAAGTATTTAGTATTTCAATTGCTTCATTTTGATTAAAGCCGTAGTTTTGAGGGGGCTTAAGCCTAAAATAAAACAATAACTATTTTTATTTAGACTTTAAAAATCATACGGAAAAATCATTATTGTATAAATTTTATTTAATAAAATTTATTTTACATTCTACCATGTTGTTTTGTACGAGACAGCTGAACCGTAGAACTCGCCGTCTTGTCTTAACCCTACTTACGATCACGTCGAATTGTCTTGGGTGGGGTGTGAGGATAGGTAAGCAAAGACGATAGGGATAAGTTGTCAAGGATGGGTTTGGTTGGGTTCATGTATTCAGCGGTAACTGTGANGACAGCTGAACCGTAGAACTCGCCGTCTTGTCTTAACCCTATTTACGATCACGTCGAATTGTCTTGGTGGGTGTGAGGATGGGCAAGCAAAGACGATAGGGATAAGTTGTTAAGAATGGGTTTGGTTGGGTTCATGTATTCAACGGTAACTGTGGCAACTAGTCCACTAGGACTTTGTTAAAGGTGTTCCTTAACAAGCAAATGTACAACCATAAATTGTGTACTCTATTTAAAATACAATTTCAGACTACACAATTTAACTTCCGTTAATTATTGTTCAAAACGATAAATTTTAAGATTACTCTAAAAATTGAATTCCGCGTAGACAACAGTATTTTTATTAATAAATAAAACTTACCCAGCTATATTGGGATGAAGTAACTCATTGAATCCGATTTTTG
>NW_026099859.1:15371-16038 GCF_025091365.1 Daktulosphaira vitifoliae | reverse complement strand
CTATACAGTCAACGGTCGCCACATCCCCACATAATCCCCTATAATCTTAGCTATAATCTTACGTGACAAATTTGAATAACGAACTCTATTCATATGTTTACAACAATAAATCCTTTTGTTAACATATTATGACCTCNATAAATCCTTTTGTTAACATATTATGACCTTATTGAATAGCCATTACTTATAATTACAATTGGTACTAATAGAGCGAGCCAGTTAATATTTTTAAATAAATTATTTCTTTATAACATCAATTCGACATGCACNTTATTTCTTTATAAAATCAATTCGACATGCACATTTAATATATACAAGTTAACTAAGTTGTTACAGCAGCAAAAATCGTGGTCTTTAAACAGCCGTTATTACGGCTACCCTTATTATAGGATAATTTATATAATATAATCGTCCCGCAACTAAGGCGCCAGTCAGTCTAAATCAAAATACCCTATTGTGTGTATTTCTTCTTTTTTTTTATATATAATAAATGGACACTGAATTTTATGAGATGGTCACTGTGTATGTTTCGCATATATTTTACTGTATACATTAGTACTATTATCGAGCATGCTTAACTTAATTTAAGACACCTATTGTAAATGTATGCAAGTTTTTGACAACGTTTTGGCTACATACATTAGGTTAACTTAGCTTATTTTTTTTT
>NW_026099859.1:0-13448 GCF_025091365.1 Daktulosphaira vitifoliae | reverse complement strand
CCTATGAAAATATGTGATTTTTCCGCATAAATGAGCATGAAATCGTTGATAAAGTCACAGTGTCATCAAGAACCATCAGCTCTAAAAAGAAGACTCTACTCTATGAACAATATGGATGCCGAACCTGTAAGAAAACAACGTTATGTTTATGTTGCACCGACACCGCCAGCTGAAATGATCGATTCAAGCAGTTATACAATTTCGTTCGGCGATAGAAAATTTTTACAACTAGGACTGAATCCAAAGGAGGACTTCAATATTACGGTATATATTATTACTCCTTCACGATATATTAGCATGTCAACAGAATTTTTGAATACTATTTACGGCATGATGAATGAAATAAATATATTTTTACAATCATCTCCGGTTAGAAACGAAAACAATATTTTATGCCGAAATGAATGTTTCAAATTATCTAAAACATTATATCGTGATTCAGTACATTTAGTATTAGAATCCGCGACGACCGAAGGATGCCGTGTTTTATTAAATAAAGAAAACATTCAGATACTTAAACAAATGGAGTGTACTATTAACAGTGCAATATCAAGAAAATTAAAAACATGTTTACTATTAAGCCATCAAATAGACCGCATTATACAATACGCCGACGGTAAATGGTCGGGCCCTAAAATTCAACAATCAAACAATGATGAAATGGTTAATTTTATAAGAAGTTTGAACGACAGAGAAATAGGTGACAGTAATTACATAAGCGAGCTGAAAAATTTAGCATACAATGTAATAGTTGATCGATGGGTCAAGTCATGGTCCGAGGGCACGCTTCAAATTAATGTGAGTTTAATGAACATAGATTGTAATAACCTTTATTGTTATTAAATATATAATTATGTTTTAGGAAAAAGAAGAAGAAATGTGCGATGAAAATGATGGACCAACATTTTTCTATACAACAGTGTATACCCAAGAAAATATTTATAGTCCATGGGCTTCACAATGGCCGAAACCCAATCACGTCAGAAAATTAACTTATATTAATAATTTATAAACAATAACTTTATATATTGTACTAGTTTCTTATAATAAACTTATAATCTAAAATAAAAAACAAATTCTTGTTATTTTTTATATAATATATTTATTTTATAATAATAATAATAATTATAAGGTTAATAATAAATGTTTACATAAACATGTAAAAAATTATAAAATATACGGATGGTACCGTCAAAAGGTGTATATGTAAATACATTGCCTGAAATTACTATAGCATATGCAGTTGTATTAGCAGGGAACGCGGATGATGCTTCAATTTCAATACGTAGGTCAAAAGACGGGACTGTAATTGTGTCAGTCTGCTTTGACATATCAATCACTGCAATAGAATTATTATAATGATACGAGGGACGTCCAGAAAGTAAGGTTACAAGGCCTGTGTAGGACGTAGGGCATTTTGTTTTTCAAAGTTGTCACCCCTGTCATGTAGAGAATTTTCTATCGATCAAAACAAATCATCAAACGCCTCAGTCCGTTACGAAATGTCGTCACAGCAGCCAAACACGTCAAACAGTTCGTCGTCCAATCGCTCCACCTATCGTAGGTGTGAGATACGCTCTGTTATTAGGTTCCTTACTTTGCGTAACGACTCCGCGGCCAGTATTTATCGCCAGCTTGTTGAAACCTATGGATGCGAGGTGATGACACGTCAGCAAGTTACCAAGTGCGTTACATTATTTAAAGAAGGCCGTACTGACACTCACGAAGAAGAAAGGTGTGAAAGACCATCCGTAATTTCAGATGGGCTTCTACAGCAGGTTGAAGAAAAAGTTTGCGATGATCGTCGTGTAACTCTTGATGCCCTTAGTGAAAGTTTCCCACATATCTCACGAAGACTCCTGGGTGAAATTATAACAGAAAAACTTGGTTATAGGAAGTTGTGTGCAAGGTGGGTGCCAAAAATGTTGACTCCAGAACATCGTCAAAATCGTGTTTTGGCTGCACGCCAGTTTCTTGAACGGTATGAAAGCGAGAGTGAAACATTTCTTGACTCAATTGTGACTGGTGACGAAACATGGGTGTGTCACTATACTCCCGAGTCAAAAAGGCAATCTCAACAGTGGCGACATACACATTCACCATCAATCAAAAAATTCAAAGTTCAATTTTCAGAGAGGAAGATCATGGCATCTGTTTTTTGGGACCGGAAAGGGTTATTATTGGTCGATTTTATGCCTAAAGGAACTACCATAAATGCAGCTGCATACTGTGAGACACTCAAGAAGTTGAAAAAAAGAATCAAGGACAAATGGAGAGGAATGTTAACTCATGGTGTGTCACTCCTTCATGACAACGCTAGACCTCATACTGCCCGTCTCACTCAGGACCCGCTCGTTTCATTTGGGTGGGATATTGTGACTCACCCACCCTACTCCCCGGACCTGGCACCATCGGATTATTATCTTTTCAATAAATTGAAGGAGTTCTTGGGTGGACAACGATTTTCAATTGACGAGGAAGTCCAGGATGCTGTCGAAAATTGGCTTCGGCAGGTGGAGCGGAAGGTATACGACAAGGGTATACAAAAACTGGTCCCTAGGCTTCAAAAATGTATTGATCTCAATGGCGATTATGTAGAGAAATAATGACATGTTTTGACACCTATCTTGTAAATTTCATTTAAATATATCCATATTTTAAGTTTTAACACATGTTGTAACCTTATTTTCTGGACGTCCCTCGNGCTTTGACATATCAATCACTGCAATAGAATTATTATAATGATATTAAAAAATAATATTAAATATGGTTAAAATAAAAACATCTATACATTTGTCGGTTAAATAACAAGGTATTTGTATGGTGGATTTGTAACGCACATNATAACAAGGTATTTGTATGGTGGATTTGTACCGCACATATTTGTACAGTATTCATTATCACATGTAAAAAATGTTAAATTTCATGATGTAAAATAGAATATGTGTATGAAAAAACTATGTTTAAAGATCTATACCTGTTCTTGTACTTCATCCTGTCACATGCATAACACTAGAAGCAATTGCTAATTTTGTTACCCTTAATGTATATTATTATTAATATTATATACAAAATATGAAAGAAAAAAAAAATAATTAACTTACAACAAAAACAAACTTATTAATTACAAATTATAAATACCACTCTGAATATTCATCTACAGTCTCGCCATCCAAATTAAAATTAAGATAGGTAATTGGGGTGCGATAGTATGTCGGTACCAAATTTGCCATATGCTGAGTCGAGTTAAGCTCAGTTAAACCTATGTTTAATATTCATAATCATAATCTTACTTTGAATCTATATTGGCTAATATGAATCGTCAAATGAAAACCAGTTTCAATGCTAATGCTAACATTCATCTTGTTTACGTGATACAATTAAGTTGTACATGCAAACAAGATCAATTATACGACGATTTTTAAATCCACTCCTCAACTTTTGACTGCTACCTGTAAATAAGCTAAGTCTTTCTGTACAATAAAAATAATCTATGTAAACATAATTTTCAACCTTTATAAAGTAAATTAGTTTCGTCTATTAACTATTAGTTTTAATTTTATTATCAAAAGTATTACTAATAATATTTTTTTTTTTTTTACCTTCAAGCCAACGTTTATGCCCATAATCAGACTTTACGGTGAATAGCTTTTCATACAATTCTCGTAAATAAATCTCCAAATCGACCGATGTACGTTCAATTAAATCGTTAGTAATTGCCTCATATTTTTCATACTCTGCATTATTAACGAAATATTCGACCACTACATCAGCCCAAATGTCGATATATTGTCCGGTATGGTAGACATCTCGTAATAATGACCTATGTTGATAACATTTATTGATTTCACAATCACATTATTTAAAATTGTAATCTTCTATTTTTACATATAAAATATATGTTAACGATAAATGAAGAATACTATTATCAATTTATTGTACTCACTTGTGGCATTGAAATCCATAATACATTTCTTGTACAAATTTTCGATCGTATTCATTTTATTTTTTGTTTATGATTGAATATGCAGGTTAGTTGAATAAATGATAGTTTGTATGCGTACTTGTTCAGCATAGAGCGTTACAAGTAAAAAAAAAAAAATCATACATTTCGAGTTGTTGGGATAGGGTATTTATATTAAAAACTATACTTAATGATCTATACATGTTCATAGCTAATACTTCACCCTCTCACATGTATAACGTTATATACAATGATACATGTCACATTCATTATTCAGTAATTATATATGAATTTTTAGGCAAATAAGCAATAAACACATCATAGTAAAATTAATACTTTCTATGAGTCCCGTCAAAGTTAAACTTTTTTTAAAACTTGATTACATTATTAATAGTAACAGGTAGTATAACAATATTTTCTTAATAGTCACATTATTTAAGAATTATTATTATAGCAATTTTCTTAACATAAACACTTTATAAAAATGTAAATTCCCATATATGATTTTCATGTATGAAAATACTTTTTCTTATATTACAACTGCATATGCAATAGTACCAACAGAAAAAAAAACTAGAGATCTCAACTTCTATAAGTGAATAATTATAAGTATAAACGGGTGATTATAGACATATTAATGTGAAAATAATCAAGTGGCATAGAAAGTGTCTATTATTTGGAAATATATGTCCAGTGATAATTTATTTAGTTCTTATATCTAACGTAGTACGTAATCCATATATATTTATCTGTCTATCTCTATCGATCATGATCGGGTTAGATCAAATCGATCAACAAAGATCAATATACTAAAGTATCTATTTTCATGTATAGTATATGTATTACACATGAATCATTTAAGTATATTATACTTATAGTGTACCATAAGTATCTACGATAACGTATCCTAGTTATGTGAAGTGATTAGTGTTGATTTATTAGCAATTGTCTTACTATATGTATACCTATATACATTATTGAGTATGAACAGTATATACCTTACGACGTGTGCTAAAAAACATTATTTACTGATAATAATTAATAACTGTTCTAGTATACATCTATAATATACATCCGTGTTTAAATAGAATACAACTAGATATATTATGCTATTGAGCGACGGTTAGAACAGAAAGCTATGTAAACCAATTTTCATAATCCTGATAAATCTCGATTATAGGTATATACACCATATACCACAATAGTTCCTACCTTTGAACAAGTCGTTTTATCAACTGCGGTAGTATCAATACGAGACAATAACAATAATCTACAACCGTGCCGTCTTTTATTAGATTCCGGTTCACAGAGTAATTTTATTTCAGAATCATTAGTACAGGAACTAAAATTGAAAAAGAGAAAAATGTTCATACAGTAATCGGTATAGGCGAAACTGTTAAAAATATATCCGCGTTGCTTGAAATACAAATTGAGTCGCGTGTAAATAATTTTTGTTTAAATATAAGGTGTTTAGTGGTAGCCAAAGTAACTGGTAGTTTACTTACACGGAGGATAAGTGAAAATATGCAGATGCCAGGTCATATAGTATTAGCAGAACATTGTTCAGGAATCCCCAAAAGGTTGACGTATTATTGGTGGTGGAACAATTTTATGAAGTTTTCGAAACTGATCGGTTAAATATATTTGAAGGCGGACCTACGGCTCAAAAAACAAAGTTTGGCTGGGTGATTTCAGGGCCCATTCCGGAAACGATTTACAATAACCTTAATACAAATAGTAAGAGTTGTCACGTTAGTGAAAAATGTGATAATTGTAGTAATCAACTAAAAGAATTGTTAACACAATTTTGGAAATTAGAAACGATTGAAAAGGAATACCCTTTTACTTTAGAAGAAAATAAGTGTAAAGAAATATTTGATCGAACAGTAACGCGTGATGAAACCGGCAGATTTATAGTAAAATTACCATTTCGTAATCAACCAACTGGTCTCGGAGGTTCTTATGAAATAGCTAAGCGTCAATTGTTATGTGTTAGAGAAAAGTTTTAAGAGCAATGTAAATTTAAAGGCTGAATATTCAAAATTTTTGTTAGAATACGCAAGTTTAGGACATATGACGGAGGTAATTGATGAAAAAGAACAGGACAAGTCATTATGTTGTTATTTACTTCATCACGCAGTGTATAATGAAAATAGTACTACTACCAAAATTAGGGTGGTATTCGACGCATCGTGCAAAACAGCATCGGGTGTAAGTTTAAACGATTGTCTATTAAAAGGACCAACTATTCAAGATGAATTAATATATATTTTAGCCAGATTTCACAAACATAAGTTTGTTTTAACTGGTGATATTGTAAAAATGTACCGCCAGATCAGAGTCACCGAAGCGGATAAAAAGTATCAACAAATATTATGGCATGAAGATCCAGAGGATGCCATTCGGACGTTCAAATTAGAAACTATAACGTATGGTACAGCACCAGCTAGTTTTTTAGCTACTGCTTGTCTGAAAAGGTTAGCTGATGGAGAAAAAACAAATTATCCCAAGGCATGTGAAGTACTTGGTCGCGATTTTTACATGGATGATTTACTTACAGGAGCGCAATCGAGAAAAGAAATTGTTAATTTACAAGGTGAGCTTATTGCTGTATTGTAAAAAGCTGGAATGGAGTCAAAATGGGCGTCTAACATACCTGATTTATTAAGTGATGGTAATGATCATATGAAAGTAAAATTAAAGGAAACAGAAGGTCTATTAAGTTCAAATTCAAAGTTTAATAGGGTTTTAGGTTTATTATGGGAAGCACAAAGTGATGTTTTTAAATATAATGTGTTAAAAATGACGGAAGATAGTAATATTACAAAGAGAATTATTTTATCTTATATATCAACGATATTTGACCCATTAGGATTAGTCGGTCCGGTATTTTTACGATGTAAGCTACTGATACAGAAATTATGGCAATCGCGTATCGGGTGGGATGAGACGTTATCTGAAGAATTAGTAAACGAGTGGCGTAGTTATAGCTGCTATTTCACCGCACCGTCTTGCTATCGATATGCCATTCAATAATAATAAATCGCAGCTTAAATCGGAATTAAAAATGCAGTAAACAATAATGTAATGCAAAAAGGTTATAACAAATTGTTGGGTACGCATTACGAGAGAGCGTTTTGCTACATCGTATTTTTATGAATGATAACGTCTCTCGCACTACCACCACCGGTTGTGTGAGCGATTCATTGCGTTGGATGATTACGTGCGGGATCGATGTAAAATTCTTTGAGTGATAGTGTATGTGGTGCTGTTACTGTTTTGACCCTTGTCAAAGTGTTCCATAAGACTTTTCGTGAATAATAGTTTTTTTTTTATATATAGACAATCGCCCTTGCGATTCGCGTGTACTTTAGTACGCAAATATAGTAAATTCGCCCTGCGACGCACCTGCACCCATCTACATCGCCATATCATCGCCTTGCGATTAACCACATCCCATTGATGTTAATGAATTGCATCCACCATTTGGTTGAAAAGTTATTCATTCCAGATCAATTCATTTGTACAACTTTCAAGACTACAGTAATTGTTAAGTAATTAATTAGTTGTCATTATATTATTACTTTTACATATATTACTATTTATTTGTCTTCGCGCCAATGTTGCATTAGTATTAAGTGACCCCCCGATCCACAATATTATAATAGTTTGAATATATATTATTACTNCCCCCCCATCCACAATCTTATAATAGTTTGAATATATATTATTACTTTAATATAACTTCTTATATTGTAATTCATATTATTTTATTTGGTGTAAGTACCATCCTTTTATATTACAGTCCACTCCCTATTTCTTTCTCCGGCATAATTAGATAACCCAACTGGACGTTAACTAACCCGCACATTAAACCGGGCGTTCCGTTCAAACACAAATTTTTGTATAAAACTTACCCTAGACCTGCCCACAAAGGGGATTTAAAATGACAACCTTTCACAAAAAATTAATTTTTTCAACTTGACTTTTGAAAATATTCCGGAAAGTCTGACACTTTTATATATATCTTAAATTAAAGCTAATGTAATATACTTTATCATGGGAAAAAAAATTTCGGACTTTATATTATCTTCACGGAGAAAATGGATACCAAATGCTAATATTGTTTGAAAATTTTCGATTTTATATTTTATATTTTTAACTTTATAATGCTATAACTTATTGAAAAGTGTATGGATCAACACAATTTTTTTATTAGGAATAGTATTTTTTAATAATCCCTTTTTCATTCGACATACTTTTTTTAATCAGGATATTAATAAGGAACTAGCAGATCATGTATCTTTTGGAAAAATCGACCAATTTTTTAAAATTAAACACTATCTAAAGATTTGCATCGAAGCGTTTTTTTTATAGTGATTTTAATGACTGTCAGATATCATTATACATGATCCAACTATGCCGCATCACCACGTCACCACTGTACCGCGACCTCCACTGTGGTGGGTTATTTTTATGTATATTCTTTTAATTATTATAAATTAAAAAAATTCCACGGAATTAAAAATGCAGTAAACAATAATGTATTGCAAAAAGGTTATAATGATCAAAAGTAATGATTAGCCCATATTTCAGAACGGTAAGTAGGTGGTACGGTATTTGTAAACATATCGTAATTGTCTTACAGTGATCGAAATTCGGTGAATCGTATAATTATAGAAAAAACTCTTGTGTTTTTTTACCCGTTTCGTCCGCTTAAGATTCGTTTGGATTCACGGTTAATAATTTGATGCCTTAGCGTACTGTTGTATGGGCTATCAAAAAAATTATATCTAAAAATATCGCTAGTTAGTAAATGACCACACACTTTTCACGAATAAGTTTTATTAAAAAAAAAAATGTACGCATATATTGATAACATATAATAATAAATTACATATATCATAATAAATATAAAATCGATACAATTTCAAATTAGAAAGAAAAATATTTCACACAAGAAAACAAACAAATATACAACGAAAAAATACTATATAACAAAAAAATATTGAAATGGCATGTATATGAAAAAAAATAACAATAATTAATAAATTTGCATGTACAAAAGAGGTACTATCATAAAGTTATTGTACACGAATTTAATAAAAAAAAAAATACAAAATGTACAATATTTCTAACGGAATCAAATAACATCGAACTGATGTGTCACTCGACATTGGAAACTCAATGTTGCGCATTGTAGAATATTGTAGAAAACGTGTTTCCAATGAAGAAAAAGCCATCCCCGGCGTGTACTTCGATTAAACACGGCCGTTTAAATTGTAAGTACAGCGTCTGGGGCAGAAAAAATAGAGTTATAAGGCGAATATTACATATTTCAATTGGTATTGATGAGTAGGTCGGTATTAGTCGAAATCGGTGTGTCGTATAAAGTCGTGATTGGTAAACGTGAATATTGATGATGGACAAATATATAATATTTACGTCAAAATTGGAATAATGTGCCGGCTTCTAGTTCGTACTTATGCCTCAACCGGACATAAGGCATTGCGAGCGGGTTGATCGGCGTGCCGTCGTCTCTGGACATCTTCTCGGCCAACTCCAAAGATAAAGGTCCGCAATCATAACCGTTGCGTTGTTGCACAGCTTTTCCGTACCGTAAAGTCCATTGGGAAGAATATCCGTAGTTTTCGATCTCCCATTCGATTAGAAATTGTCTAAATAACGACGGGTAAGGGCCATTGTAGGAGTTGAGACTGTCGAAAAACGTTATCGTCTTTTCGGGTACATCGACTACAGTCATGGTCCAATGGTTGTCGTTTACGTGCATGGGCACCAACAGGAGTTTTAAAGAGTGTATGTCGATTTTGATCCATCTTTTCACGCCAGCGTATCCGCGTCGGGAAAGTGCCTTCATAAAATCGGTGATCAGGTAGTGCACTTTGCCTTGCGAACGCGATGCAATCAGACTTAAATACGCGTTGATTGTGTCGCCGCTGTACCACGTCGTCGCAGTGAGAAATGAATCGTACGAGGGCGGGTTCTTCTTTTTCTCGTTCAAATCTCGCGGCGGCACGTCTGCAAGCAAAATTTTTTATTTTTTAATCCGATCGCTTAACTCTCGTTTAAATAATTTATCTAATTTTAAATACTATTATATTTCTAATGCCGTTTATTTAAGTCTAGTTAATGGACTTGTCTTTTTTACCGTATAAGGAAGGACCATCGTTATCGCTCTCGGCCGAGTCTATGTCGATTGATTCAGTTGTTGTGCTCGCGTTATTCGAACTGTATACTCGAGGCGATGTTTTCGTATCGAGGGAAAACGTTGGTGTCTCGTTGAGCTTCCAGACTTTCAAGACCAATCCGTTGGGTTTATCGATGTCGTCGTCAGTCGTCTGCTTCATTTTTTTTGTCGCATAGTATTCGGTATTCGTAGTGAGCTTTCGTTTATTGGACATGCAAGAATATGGGGTGACCCACCCTTGTCCCACCCTTGTCGAACCACCCTTAGATGCGCACCGCAATCTCTCCAATATAGAGATTTTAGGAGACGCATCTAGGGAGTTGGCCGTCGTCAATATCGTACCAGAATCCAAACATACCGTTGCCAATGACCTCCCGGCTATTTCACCGGTGGGAGTGGCTTGGTCACCACCACTCCCTGCAGTTGCAGTACCAACCCCGTGGTTGGCTGCAGGAGCCTGCCTCAACACTCCTGCATTTGGTGCGTATTCGATTGATGACGACACCTGGTGGGTACGCCCCCCACCAACCGCCGGCACTGGGGCATCCGAATCCCCTGATGCAGTAACATTTACTCCTTTCGATTCCATTTTCATAAATGTGATATGATTTGAGGGGGCTGCCCTCATAGCCAGTCCCTCCGGCCAGTGAGCGGCTAACTTCACTGGTTGCGTTGCCGTTTAACTCCGTTCGCACCCAAACGCTACCGCTTATTCGTCCTTATAAAGGCTTATTTCACGGCTATCCTGTATATCTACAGGATTAACAAGCGTTTGGGCGGCTCGCTGTCAGCGACCGCTTATTCGTCAGTCCAAATTAATGGACTGCTTATTTCGCGGCTAACCTGCATATCTGCAGGCCGTTCCTCTATCCGCAACCTGAGGACGCGCCCGATTCCCCGAGCTAGGGAAACTGCGTTCGTGACGACGTTTCGTAGCCCCGTAGAGCCCGATCACACCGACACTGTAACGCAGCGCAACGGGCGTTTATTTAAGTCTAGTTAATGGACTTGTCTTTTTTACCGTATAAGGAAGGACCATCGTTATCGCTCTCGGCCGAGTCTATGTCGATTGATTCAGTTGTTGTGCTCGCGTTATTCGAACTGTATACTCGAGGCGATGTTTTCGTATCGAGGGAAAACGTTGGTGTCTCGTTGAGCTTCCAGACTTTCAAGACCAATCCGTTGGGTTTATCGATGTCGTCGTCAGTCGTCTGCTTCATTTTTTTTGTCGCATAGTATTCGGTATTCGTAGTGAGCTTTCGTTTATTGGACATGCAAGAATATGGGGTGACCCACGAAAGCCGTTTCATTTTTGTAAACGTAAAGTCACAATCGGTAGTACCGTTTCGTTTGTTTTTTATCAGTCCGGTAGCCGATGGCTTTGATATCGTAATCGTGTCAGTGTTGGCGATATATTTCGGTTTGGTAGCAATCTTGTCCGCGGAAGATCCGTTTGGATTCACGGTTAGTATTTTGACGTTGTAGGGCACTCTAGCGTTGGTCGTTTTTGACCGATCGGTGGCCAATACGGTGTTTCTATACATATCGTGATTTTCGTCTGCCGAAAAGGATTCAATACACGACGGTAATGTCTGTACACAGAGAACTCGTAAGCTTTTTGCGAAGATTTTAAAAATTTCAATTGCTTTCCATAACACAAAAATCGCCGTAATTCGTTCAAAATTATTTACTTAAAGTGCGTTTATTTGGTATCCAAGCAAATTCACACAAAAGTAAATATAAATTAATACAGTATACAGTATCACGATTAACACACCGCGTGCCCGTTGAAATTATCAGCCAGATGAATTAAATGTTTTTTTTGTTTTGTACACTCCTTTATTGTAAGGGATCTTTCGAGTTCCTTCCATTCAAGAATAGTCAAATTGATTTAAAATCAGGTTTCCCGAAGGAAAAGTGATTATTCGACTTTAAGTTAATCTGTGATATTTACATTTTATAAATTTGTAGATGAAATTAATATAAATAATTAAGAGAGTTATTTTTTACATTCGTATTTAAAAGCCTATGCATTTTTGAAGCTATTTGCAGATTTAATAATTTTACCTGAAATATTACTGATACGAAAGCAAAGATTGTATTAAGTGTGTCAACAAGCTCCCGTTTCCCCTACTAAATTTTTGAAGTATTTCACTTTACTTTAGTCAATTTTTTACACCTATTTTATAAATTAAATTAATAACTTTAATAGAAAAATAATAATAAATCACAATATCCGTAGTTTTCGATGGCATATATATATATAAAATTACTTACTTCTTTTATTCTTGCAAATTGCTGTAAAATGATTTGATAAATATGTTATCTCGATATGTTTATATATGTTTAAAAGTATTTAATTCGCTCTTCGTCAAAAGATAAATAATTAAAACAAGTTATTTTCATGTATAAATAAAACGCGTAAAAGTCAGCCTACAACAACACAGGGCTGTGACTGATAATTATTTCTTTTTATTCTTATTTCAATCCGGAGAAAACGAACTCTCTCGCTCGTTGTCACTCCTTCATCTCTCCTAAGAGTCTGAAAGGATTTCAGTGCTTTTTATAGCACCAAAGAAAAAGGAATATTACCATTCATATGTATATGTAAATTTTAGTTTACTAAAAATCTAGAGCAATCGCCAACGGTAAAATAACAGCTCATAAAATATTTTTGAGCATTGAGCTCATATTAACTGGAAGTGCAATAACGAATAATAATTTATCATTTACACAAAAATATTTGAACTCCCTATATTTTTTTTTCCAGAAATATGAATAAATATCTATTGACTTTTATGACTTTAAATTAATTAAAACTTTATAATCTTTTGTATTAAAATATTTTTATGTAAAATAATAAAAAATTATAAATATAGTATATTTACTATTATATAATAGTAAATTATAAAAATTTTTATACCCACGCATAGTTATTAATTATTTTTTATAATTTATTATTATTTTTAATAGGTACATTATTTAAAATAAACCCAGCACAGTGGGGTTGAGGCACAGTATTTCGTGGCATAATTGAGTCCAGCATAGAAGATATCTGACAGTGATTAAAATCACTATCATAAAAAACGATTCGATGCAAATCTGTAGATAGTGTTTAATTTAAAGAAATTAATGGATTATTCCAAAAGCTATAGGACCTCCTATTTTATTATTTATATTTTGAATTATATTATATATCTACGAATTTACCACTGAATTTTTATCATTTTTTTCAAAATGTCAGAAAAAATTCAGAGTTTTACGTAAAATACACCA
>NW_026099858.1:0-16258 GCF_025091365.1 Daktulosphaira vitifoliae | reverse complement strand
TCGCAACGAATATTTAAAGATCTTTAATTTGGTATAAGTTTTAGTTTGTCAAACGACCTGGACACTTTTGAAAATTAAAATAAAGTAATTTTTTTGTGAACATTTTTACTTATGCATATTTTTCATAATAGAACAAATGTCGGGAAATAACCATATTTTTTTATAATCTACTTCACATCAAAAGCTTTAACTTGAAAAATGTTAAAAGTCGTGTGTCATTTTGGAACATTTTTAAAAATTGTGTTAAAAAAATTAAATTACTTAATGGAATGGGTTTTTTCAAACCCTTCCTACTCTCAGATTTTTAGTGATACCTATTAAAATTTCATTAGGAGTTTTTAAAAAAAATATTTAAATAGTTATAAATGTATAAAATAATTTTATAAATGCCTATTTTTACAGTTACTTAATTTTGAGACATTTTTAAAAATGTTCTATAATTAATCAGTTATTTTTAAAAACTCAAGACTGATAGTTTCAAATAGAATAAAATGTTGAAGCAAAGACCAAAATGATCAGTCTAGTGAGAGCTTAAAATTATTCATTAACACAAAAAAAAAATACGTCATAATAAAACCATTATCATCTTACCTTCGCATCCAAACAAAAATGTCTAAAAACTAATAGAACTAAAAGCTATAGATGTTGAATAACTGTAGAAATATTCAATAGTTCTTATCAAATAAATTAAAAATTATTCGCAAATTATGATAACAATTGAATTTGTTTTAAATTAGATAAATATTAGTATTAAAAAATGTTAATAAATAAAAATTCAATATTTTTAATTATAAGAACACATAATCCATAGTTTAACCTATTCAAATAATTTTATTTCAACTATAATTTACCCATAATAATAATTTCAAAAATTCAATTAAAAAGATAAAGACATATTTGAATGTTTTATTTAAAGTAATTACATTTAGATTGTCTTTAATATATTATAGAATACTAATGTTAATTTTTTGTATTATCAAATTAGGAAATCGTAAATGTCAATTCATGCTGTAGAAATTATATATCTGATACGGCAATAACCAGTGAAAATGAAAATATATATGAAACAGAATATTATTCTGAAACCCAAACCGACAGTAAAAGTGTATCAATTGTGACAACATCAAGCGGTGAAGATATTTTTGATATCTTCAACAAGTATAACAGACGACAACTATGTTCATTCTTCCAAAAGAAGGGATTGAACGATTTGGAACAATTATATATCAGTTACATTGAAAATAACGACGAAGAAAGTAGATGCGCATTCCAAAATGGATTATATCAATATTATAGTTATAATAATTGTATTGACGATGATATTCTGGAATTAAGAAAATTATCTTCATCTAAACTTGGAATGTCTGGTAAATTATCTTTAAAAAAAAAACTTAAGGAGAAACTCTTAAATAGAACAAGTGAGAGTAATAGCTCAGATTCTGAAGAAAACTGTAGATTAAATAATATTGTCAAAACAAAGAAGGGCAAAGATATATTCAGAATATTACAAAAATACAGTAAAGATCAATTGTGTTTATTCTACAAAAAAAAAGGCATGAATGATGTTGAGAAACTATACTTAGACTACGTACAAAATAATTCCGATTCTGCAAAATTAATTGCATACAGAAGAGCTTTGTATAAATATTATACACAAAATAAATGCATCGATACCGATATTGTGGAATTGAACGACATCGTTAACTCTGTTAGATCAACAAGCTCTGTCAGTTCATCAACCTCCAGCTCTATCTCAAAGAGTGTGTCAGTTAATGTAGTTAAAACATCAAGCGGAGAAGATATTTTTGATTTATTCAGCAAATACAACAAGGATGAACTATGTTCCTTCTTCCGTCAGAAACATTTAACAAATCTTGAAAAACTTTACTTGGCATATTTACAAAACAATTCTGATTCTGCTAGGGTTTGTGCTTATAAAAAGGGATTGTACGATTATTATACACAAAATAAATGCATCGATACCGATATTGTGGAATTGAACGACATCGTTAACTCTGTTAGATCAACAAGCTCTGTCAGTTCATCAACCTCCAGCTCTATCTCAAAGAGTGTGTCAGTTAATGTAGTTAAAACATCAAGCGGAGAAGATATTTTTGATTTATTCAGCAAATACAACAAGGATGAACTATGTTCCTTCTTCCGTCAGAAACATTTAACAAATCTTGAAAAACTTTACTTGGCATATTTACAAAACAATTCTGATTCTGCTAGGGTTTGTGCTTATAAAAAGGGATTGTACGATTATTATACACAAAATAAATGCATCGATACCGATATTGTGGAATTGAACGACATCGTTAACTCTGTTAGATCAACAAGCTCTGTCAGTTCATCAACCTCCAGCTCTATCTCAAAGAGTGTGTCAGTTAATGTAGTTAAAACATCAAGCGGAGAAGATATTTTTGATTTATTCAGCAAATACAACAAGGATGAACTATGTTCCTTCTTCCGTCAGAAACATTTAACAAATCTTGAAAAACTTTACTTGGCATATTTACAAAACAATTCTGATTCTGCTAGGGTTTGTGCTTATAAAAAGGGATTGTACGATTATTATACACAAAATAAATGCATCGATACCGATATTGTGGAATTGAACGACATCGTTAACTCTGTTAGATCAACAAGCTCTGTCAGTTCATCAACCTCCAGCTCTATCTCAAAGAGTGTGTCAGTTAATGTAGTTAAAACATCAAGCGGAGAAGATATTTTTGATTTATTCAGCAAATACAACAAGGATGAACTATGTTCCTTCTTCCGTCAGAAACATTTAACAAATCTTGAAAAACTTTACTTGGCATATTTACAAAACAATTCTGATTCTGCTAGGGTTTGTGCTTATAAAAAGGGATTGTACGATTATTATACACAAAATAAATGCATCGATACCGATATTGTGGAATTGAACGACATCGTTAACTCTGTTAGATCAACAAGCTCTGTCAGTTCATCAACCTCCAGCTCTATCTCAAAGAGTGTGTCAGTTAATGTAGTTAAAACATCAAGCGGAGAAGATATTTTTGATTTATTCAGCAAATACAACAAGGATGAACTATGTTCCTTCTTCCGTCAGAAACATTTAACAAATCTTGAAAAACTTTACTTGGCATATTTACAAAACAATTCTGATTCTGCTAGGGTTTGTGCTTATAAAAAGGGATTGTACGATTATTATACACAAAATAAATGCATCGATACCGATATTGTGGAATTGAACGACATCGTTAACTCTGTTAGATCAACAAGCTCTGTCAG
Organism: Daktulosphaira vitifoliae; assembly: GCF_025091365.1. Classification (NCBI taxonomy): domain Eukaryota; kingdom Metazoa; phylum Arthropoda; class Insecta; order Hemiptera; family Phylloxeridae; genus Daktulosphaira; species Daktulosphaira vitifoliae. The sequence goes on along the minus strand of NW_026099858.1, from coordinate 12,982 downwards.
TTCATCAACCTCCAGCTCTATCTCAAAGAGTGTGTCAGTTAATGTAGTTAAAACATCAAGCGGAGAAGATATTTTTGATTTATTCAGCAAATACAACAAGGATGAACTATGTTCCTTCTTCCGTCAGAAACATTTAACAAATCTTGAAAAACTTTACTTGGCATATTTACAAAACAATTCTGATTCTGCTAGGGTTTGTGCTTATAAAAAGGGATTGTACGATTATTATACACAAAATAAATGCATCGATACCGATATTGTGGAATTGAACGACATCGTTAACTCTGTTAGATCAACAAGCTCTGTCAGTTCATCAACCTCCAGCTCTATCTCAAAGAGTGTGTCAGTTAATGTAGTTAAAACATCAAGCGGAGAAGATATTTTTGATTTATTCAGCAAATACAACAAGGATGAACTATGTTCCTTCTTCCGTCAGAAACATTTAACAAATCTTGAAAAACTTTACTTGGCATATTTACAAAACAATTCTGATTCTGCTAGGGTTTGTGCTTATAAAAAGGGATTGTACGATTATTATACACAAAATAAATGCATCGATACCGATATTGTGGAATTGAACGACATCGTTAACTCTGTTAGATCAACAAGCTCTGTCAGTTCATCAACCTCCAGCTCTATCTCAAAGAGTGTGTCAGTTAATGTAGTTAAAACATCAAGCGGAGAAGATATTTTTGATTTATTCAGCAAATACAACAAGGATGAACTATGTTCCTTCTTCCGTCAGAAACATTTAACAAATCTTGAAAAACTTTACTTGGCATATTTACAAAACAATTCTGATTCTGCTAGGGTTTGTGCTTATAAAAAGGGATTGTACGATTATTATACACAAAATAAATGCATCGATACCGATATTGTGGAATTGAACGACATCGTTAACTCTGTTAGATCAACAAGCTCTGTCAGTTCATCAACCTCCAGCTCTATCTCAAAGAGTGTGTCAGTTAATGTAGTTAAAACATCAAGCGGAGAAGATATTTTTGATTTATTCAGCAAATACAACAAGGATGAACTATGTTCCTTCTTCCGTCAGAAACATTTAACAAATCTTGAAAAACTTTACTTGGCATATTTACAAAACAATTCTGATTCTGCTAGGGTTTGTGCTTATAAAAAGGGATTGTACGATTATTATACACAAAATAAATGCATCGATACCGATATTGTGGAATTGAACGACATCGTTAACTCTGTTAGATCAACAAGCTCTGTCAGTTCATCAACCTCCAGCTCTATCTCAAAGAGTGTGTCAGTTAATGTAGTTAAAACATCAAGCGGAGAAGATATTTTTGATTTATTCAGCAAATACAACAAGGATGAACTATGTTCCTTCTTCCGTCAGAAACATTTAACAAATCTTGAAAAACTTTACTTGGCATATTTACAAAACAATTCTGATTCTGCTAGGGTTTGTGCTTATAAAAAGGGATTGTACGATTATTATACACAAAATAAATGCATCGATACCGATATTGTGGAATTGAACGACATCGTTAACTCTGTTAGATCAACAAGCTCTGTCAGTTCATCAACCTCCAGCTCTATCTCAAAGAGTGTGTCAGTTAATGTAGTTAAAACATCAAGCGGAGAAGATATTTTTGATTTATTCAGCAAATACAACAAGGATGAACTATGTTCCTTCTTCCGTCAGAAACATTTAACAAATCTTGAAAAACTTTACTTGGCATATTTACAAAACAATTCTGATTCTGCTAGGGTTTGTGCTTATAAAAAGGGATTGTACGATTATTATACACAAAATAAATGCATCGATACCGATATTGTGGAATTGAACGACATCGTTAACTCTGTTAGATCAACAAGCTCTGTCAGTTCATCAACCTCCAGCTCTATCTCAAAGAGTGTGTCAGTTAATGTAGTTAAAACATCAAGCGGAGAAGATATTTTTGATTTATTCAGCAAATACAACAAGGATGAACTATGTTCCTTCTTCCGTCAGAAACATTTAACAAATCTTGAAAAACTTTACTTGGCATATTTACAAAACAATTCTGATTCTGCTAGGGTTTGTGCTTATAAAAAGGGATTGTACGATTATTATACACAAAATAAATGCATCGATACCGATATTGTGGAATTGAACGACATCGTTAACTCTGTTAGATCAACAAGCTCTGTCAGTTCATCAACCTCCAGCTCTATCTCAAAGAGTGTGTCAGTTAATGTAGTTAAAACATCAAGCGGAGAAGATATTTTTGATTTATTCAGCAAATACAACAAGGATGAACTATGTTCCTTCTTCCGTCAGAAACATTTAACAAATCTTGAAAAACTTTACTTGGCATATTTACAAAACAATTCTGATTCTGCTAGGGTTTGTGCTTATAAAAAGGGATTGTACGATTATTATACACAAAATAAATGCATCGATACCGATATTGTGGAATTGAACGACATCGTTAACTCTGTTAGATCAACAAGCTCTGTCAGTTCATCAACCTCCAGCTCTATCTCAAAGAGTGTGTCAGTTAATGTAGTTAAAACATCAAGCGGTGAAGATATTTTTGATTTATTCAACAAGTATAATAGACGTCAACTATGTTCATTCTTCCAAAAGAAGGGATTGAACGATTTGGAACAATTATATATCAGTTACATTAAAAATAACGATGAAGTAAGTAGATGCGCATTCCAAAATAGATTGTATCAATATTACAGTTATAATAATTGTATTGACAATGATATTCTTGAATTAAAAAAAATATCATCATCTAAACTTGGAATATCTGGTAAAGTGTCTTCTTTAAAGATGAAAAGAAAATTACTTAAATCTAAATCAAGCAGCAGTAGCAGTTCTAGTGAGAGCAATAGCAGCGAATAATCACTCTCATGTGTGATAAATTGTTATTGAGTTTTTAGCATTCTCAAAATTTTATTTGTTATTATAAATAAACTGATTTATATGTAAACCTGTAGTCTTGAATTAATTTCTACCCTATTTTATCTTATTAACACTATATCATCAGCAAGTAATATTCACAATGATATCTCTCTTTGTATTTTTCTCGTAATTTCATCCATCACTATAATAAATAAGTAATGTTTTAAAGCAGAACCTTGGTGCAATCTTACTCTTACCCTAAAATGTTTTTTTACTTTGCTCATACTTGTTACTCTGTCCTAATCATATATATCCTCTATCATCGTTCATTTTCCATGCAAAAAACTGACACGGCCCGCATCGCTTCGTTATACACGATGCCCCGCGACTCGNTGACACGGCCCGCGTCGCTTCGTTATACACGATGCCCCGCGACTCGTGCCACCTTTATCAGCCGTCGCCCTACTATGAGTATTTGACTGACCAACACCGCGTGTTATACGCTACGGTGCAAAGTCCAGCAAATGCCGCACGGCCGACGACGACCCGCCGCAAATGGTGCGAGAGTCTTCCTCCCGCTGTGAAAGCGACAACGTCGACAGCCGAACCGCACCCGCGCACCGTCGCCTACAACGCTGCTAACCATTTTGCCGTCCAAGGATTACGCCGAACATCGCGTCGTCGACGCCAGCGAAAGTGCCGCGATATTATGCGAAGATTATTATTACTGTGTTTATCTTTTCGGTTTGTTTTATTTTTGTTAACATAATCTGTTGTCGCTCATTTAATAAACGGCCCACGGGTCTCTACCCTCAAAACCAGTGTCGACCACATTTTTGCGACGCAAGTCGTGTCAAAACCAAACTCTTAAACTTCGTCTTACTTAATGCCCACTTGGCTTTTTTGCACAAGTGTTTATACATCATTCAAACTTCTCTTCTTTTACTCTTTAGCTATACTTTGAACTACTTTTTGTTACATTCTATAATTTTTTGAACGTCCTCATCCCATTAGGAGGTTTCCTAATTTCCTTGTTTCATTCTACTCCTAGTCTCACAAACAATCTCTTTTACAGTATTCTTGTCACAACTAGCAAATCTATTCTATACGTCATTTATGCCTGCCTTGACATTCCACACCGTCTTTAAAAACTATTATTCATGTCCCTCTTTATATTTCCCAACTACCGGATCCTCAATTTTTATATATTCTTTTCTCATTACACCATAACTTCATTACCAAAAGTCTATGTTGTGAAGTTACACTCTCGCTTGAGATAACTTTACAATCTTTTACTTTCTTCACACTCTCTCTCTCTTCCACATAAAATAATCAATCTGTGATTTATTACTCTCACTCTTAAAAGTTATATAATTTTCTTCAATCATTCTAAAATAAGTATTAACCACAGCAAGATCATACGATACTGTAAAGTCCTGGATTCTTTTATAAACTCTCCTCTCATTACCTAAATAATTTAATTTTTATATAAAACTAATTATATTGAGATTAAAACAAATGATAAAAAAATTGTGTAAAAAAAAATAATGTAAATTATTTTTAATTGCTCGACATGCTAAAGAAGTAGTAACTAACGAGATACTAGTTTACCTGATTATTATTATTAGTATTATTAGCTTTTGAGCATAAATGAATTTAATTAGTATTGGCCGATAATTATTTAAGAGTAATGTTTTAAGGAATTTTAACCATCGTAAGATAGAGGTTAATTTTAACATTTATACTGTTTAAAATGATTATTTTAAATGACACTGTTTATATATATATTATATACATTTAAATATGTCATTATTTTAAATAAATATTTAAATTTTTTTATATGATAATGCTGTTTTTCTAAATATGTAGTTATAAATTAAAACATATTTACAACGTTAATTGTACTGTATTGTAATCAAATAGCATTACATTATCTATAATGATTTTTAAGTATAATTACGAAACATAAAACAGAAATTCTTATTACTTTTTAAGAATAATTAATTATTAGTATATATATATATCATAGTGGTCCTTATTTAAAGAGGTCAAATTTTTTTGAGAAATTTGATAACGAGTACTCTAACTTTTGTTTTATATTTTAAGAAAATAATTTTGAGAAAGTTTGGTTGTGATAAGTCGACCTCTTTCTGTGCCAATCTATCAAAACTTAAACAGTGTTCCATCAATTAAATTTAAATTGTATAATTTGCACATTGGGATTCTTAAATCCTCTCTAATTTGTCTGGATCAGAAAATAGGGATCAATTACCGGTTATTATAACTGATCCCGACGTAGAACAACTTCATGGGGTACCAAATTTATCATCTGGGACTAGAAAAGTAATTTTATCTGCAGTGTATGACACGATAAATGAATGGAATATGTTAGTAAACGTCCAAGTATTTGTCTTTGACAGAACGGCTTCTAACAGTAGATATTCTAATAATGGAGCATGCATGCTACTGGAACAAATGCTAAACAAAATCAATACTTTTTTTTGCTTGTCAACACATATAGGAAATTATTTTTCAATCTGTTTTTCCCATACTCCAAACTAACAAAAATATTCGGTACCAAAATTCCTATTTTTAAGCGTTTCAAGAATGATTGAATGAGATAGACTAAACAAAATTTTGTACTTGAAAAAATATCATAGGGGTCAAAATAATATTGTAAAACGTAATTGATGAAGTTATAGTGTTTTATACATTAAACCAAAATCAACTTAAGGAAGATTATAAAGAATTTTTAGAATTAGTAATAAATTTTTTTTTTTTTTTGTGGGATACCACTTAAACACTAGATGGATTTGCATAAAATATATTGTTTGAAATTATTCACATTAAAAAAACAATCTTAAATGACAGTAACTAAGATTATATCATTAAGGTGATTTGCTGTTTTATTATCAAGTTATATATCAAATTTTCCTAATGCCATTGAAGCACCTTCTAATGGAGAGTTATTTTTAAAGATACTTGAAAACAAAAGGAACTTTTTTTAGTAAATATACATTTCTACAATAATGATTCAATACATTTTTATGTAACATTCATATTTAATTAAACACAAGAAAAATAAATGAAAATCCACTTCAACCCTTTTGAAGCACGGGAAGGGGTTAACTTATTACAATCAAATTTTCTGAAATTTATTTTCATAATACATAAAACAAAGTTTGAGGTACTCTTTATCAAATACTTTAGTTCAAAAAATGAGTACCAACCTGACATATATATATAAATTTTACTTCTACTTACGACGAAAACTCGTCATTACAATCATAATGATATTTTTAAATATTTACAATAATATTTAAAAAAAATTGTTTATATAATAAACACATATTTATTTATAATTCAATTTTTCGTTAATATAAACTACGGTATGGATCGGAAGGACATTTACACCTAAATCGATTAAATTATCCACACGACAACAATATCACTATTATTTTATTACTATACCTCAAAGTTATATACGGTAGACCTCACGCATATAGCTGTTGTCCAGAATGGTTTCTAGGGGCAACAAACCGATAACAGGACTGAGGTGGTACTGTGGTTAATATTTCTGATAACTATGCATTATTCTGTACTCATAAAATTCGAATACATCGTTATCACAAAATGAGTTAATCACAAGCAAATATATAATACAAAATATACGTTTAATTTTATATAATAATTCTGTTTTTGTAGTAACTTCTGCAAGAAATTATTAATATTCTCACGTTGAATCGTAATTAATTAAAATATATTTAATAAGTTTTTTTTATGAATTTTTAGACTGTTGAAAACTCAATTTTCTACAACACTAATGAAGTTGACTTGTGACAGGCCACTTAATTATTATGCTGCGTCAATCTAATTAAAACGTCAGGTAAATTATACATTTTTTTACAATTGTAATTTAAAATTTATAACACTAAACATAGTTTTAGAAAATAATATTACATAAACATTAAAATTGCGTTCTACAGTTATTTATGAGTTTATTACGATGAACTTCACAATTTTATATTTTTTAAATGTCAGATTGAAGTTTTTTACTTAATTTACATAAATATTTGCAAAGTAATCAATTCTTTGTTAATTTCACTCAAAATGTTTACTTTTAGATAATATTTTAATTATTTTTCGTTAATTCATGTGATAGGGCAAATGTTTATGTAATTTAAATTAAATAATACACTAGTAAAAACATTAATTTTAGAATTACAACTTTTAAATGGATTACGCTGAGGCAGAGANCGTAATTAATTAAAATATATTTAATAAGTTTTTTTTATGAATTTTTAGACTGTTGAAAACTCAATTTTCTACAACACTAATGAGGTTGACTTGTGACAGGCCACTTAATTATTATGCTGCGTCAATCTAATTAAAACGTCAGGTAAATTATACATTTTTTTACAATTGTAATTTAAAATTTATAACACTAAACATAGTTTTAGAAAATAATATTACATAAACATTAAAATTGCGTTCTACAGTTATTTATGAGTTTATTACGATGAACTTCACAATTTTATATTTTTNATTAAAATTGCGTTCTACAGTTATTTATGAGTTTATTACGATGAACTTCACAATTTTACATTTTTTAAATGTCAGATTGAAGTTTTTTACTTAATTTACATAAATATTTGCAAAGTAATCAATTCTTTGTTAATTTCACTCAAAATTTTTACTTTTAGATAATATTTTAATTATTTTTCGTTATTCACGTGATAGGGCAAATGTTTATGCAATTTAAATTAAATAATACACTAGTAAAAACATTAATTTTAGAATTACAACTTTTAAATGGATTACGCTGAGGCAGAGGAAATGAGAAATATATTCCCCATGGGATCAGTTGCTACTCAAAATAATATAGTAGCTGACTTAAGTTAAATTTTTATCAGTTTAATTTAGTTTCCTAACTAAATTTTTGTTTTTTTTAGCTTCGATGCAAAGCGGAGAAGGTATTAATTTTACTATGATGTGTTTTTTTTATTTTTATTTTTATTTTTTTTTTTTATGTCTGTCGCCACTTTTTCTCAGCANTATGAGTTTATTACGATGAACTTCACAATTTTACATTTTTTAAATGTCAGATTGAAGTTTTTTACTTAATTTACATAAATATTTGCAAAGTAATCAATTCTTTGTTAATTTCACTCAAAATTTTTACTTTTAGATAATATTTTAATTATTTTTCGTTATTCACGTGATAGGGCAAATGTTTATGCAATTTAAATTAAATAATACACTAGTAAAAACATTAATTTTAGAATTACAACTTTTAAATGGATTACGCTGAGGCAGAGGAAATGAGAAATATATTCCCCATGGGATCAGTTGCTACTCAAAATAATATAGTAGCTGACTTAAGTTAAATTTTTATCAGTTTAATTTAGTTTCCTAACTAAATTTTTGTTTTTTTTAGCTTCGATGCAAAGCGGAGAAGGTATTAATTTTACTATGATGTGTTTTTTTTATTTTTATTTTTATTTTTTTTTTTTATGTCTGTCGCCACTTTTTCTCAGCACTCACTGNTTTTTTTTTTATGTCTGTTGCCACTTTTTCTCAGCTCTCACTGGACCGATTTCTTTCAAAAATACGTCAAAATATCACAAATCGTATCTAGTTGAAGACATTACCCTTAAAAATTGAAAAAAATTCCCTCGTTCTCCACAAATATCCAAAAAAATTACAAATTTAAATATCGCTAATTTTCGAAATTTTTTCACTTTTTTTTCTTAAAACTTCCATAACTTTTAGAAAAATCAACAAATCTACATCNAGAAATATATTCCCCATGGGATCAGTTGCTACTCAAAATAATATAGTAGCTGACTTAAGTTAAATTTTTATCAGTTTAATTTAGTTTCCTAACTAAATTTTTGTTTTTTTTTTTCATCAATTACGCCATATTATCGTTTAATGCCTTTAATTAATAGACAATAATATGTATAAATAGAACTGCATATTTTATACATGATGTGNTTTTGAAAATGTTCCGGAAATACTGCGTCCTTTAAACATATATCAAATTAAAGCTTATTTTATGTACTACAAAATGAAAAAAAAAATTTATCCCGACGACCTATCTTCTATACGCAAATGGCTACCGTATTCAAAAATATGGTATTTTTCTATGAAAATTATGGGTTTTGTATTTTATTTTAATAGAAATTGATGTTGCTTTTGCAATTATCCATCAATTTTTTAAAATTAAACACTATCTACAGATTTGCATCGAAGCGTTTCTTATGATAGTGATTTTAATCACTGTCAGATTAAATCTATACTGGACCCAACTATGCAATGTCTCCACTATGCCGCGACCCCACTGTGCTACCGTTTTTATTTTTCATCAATTACGCCATATTATCGTTTAATGCCTTTAATTAATAGACAATAATATGTATAAATAGAACTGCATATTTTATACATGATGTGAATAAAATAACTTAATATTTAGTTAGACCTGGTAGTATTGATAAATATAATATATCTATGAATTTGGTATCATAGTTTACCCCCGAATTCACCCTAAAACTATAACCTCAATAATAGCACATTACACATAAAAATTTTAAAATGTGTGTATTTGTAAGTGTGATTAGGGACTTAGCAGTTTTGACTAGTTCAGACTTGACTTTTAATGTACATATTAACCTTATATATAACAAAGATTTGAGAGGCTTATGATTTTTAAAGGAAAATTTTTGGGAGTTATCCACTATTCTTTATTTATAAGTCTTATACAAAATAGATTGATTAACTTCGTCTCACGATAAATCTTTAAAAATATAAAAAATATCATAATTTTTCATTATTAGAAATTAATAGTTCCTATGTTTTTTAATTAAAAAAAAAAAAATTGTTCTCTCTCCTTTAAAGTAGTATCAACTTAAGTTTTTTTATGGAAACATATATGTTTAATTAACTTAAAAATAAAAAAATGACAATTCGATAACAACTTTAGAAGCAGTTATTGAAAAGATAAAACATTTTTATACTATAGTGAAAAGAGTATTGTGATTTATATATGATTCGAGATAAAAATAAACAGACCCGGTTTATATTTTTCTTATATTATTGTATGTTAAATCTTTTACTTATCTTTAAGCTATTTAAATATATGTGTCCATTTAAAAAAACTTAAGTCGATACTACTTTTAAAGGACAAAAAGGAGAGAGAGAACCCACTTTTAATTTTTATTTTTTACTAATAAATTTTACTTACTCAAACATGATATCCCGGGTATCCTGTGTAGTATTTATTAAGGCGAGCAAACTTATTGTTTTTATATTAAACACATTTGAAAAAAATCTGATGACTAAAAATAAGTTTATAGGAAAGCATATTTTGGTAATATTCTCTTATTTAACATTTGCACACTATTGCATACAAATATGATGTTGAAAATTTAACACTAAGTTAACCTTTCGTACTAATATTTCTTCAGTAGTTTAACATATATTAATTAAAATAAACATCAAATTTTTGTATTCCATATAATAAATTAAAAATAATTTCAGTAATTGAATTAATTTAAAATAGTATCACACACTTAAATCATAATTATTGAAACTTGAAACAAAATTCTTCTAGTAATGTAAAAAAATATGCACGAAAAATGTTTGTTTTTTTAAATTTTTAAGTTGTAACAGTTTTAATCTAGGTGTGCAATTTGATATTTGATTTATAACTCAATTGTAATTTATAATTTATAGAAGTTTGTACAATTTTTATAAGGACAAGTCAATGGAATTAAAAGTGCTTAATTCCAATCAAAACGGAACATTATTGATATTGCCTGACATAAGCCAATCATATCGATTACCAGCGAGCTTCTCTGCTGTGTATCTAACCTTGTCTTCCATGGCTTTTGTGTCAAATTTAATGGTACTCAGTGGTATACTAACTAGTGATAGACTGCGGTCTTCATACGCCGTACTCGTGTCTGCTCTATGCCTTCAATGTGCTTTGGATAGTGCTGTTAGCCATTTTTTGGTTTCCAAAGAACTTTTGACACTTGAAAGGACGCCAGAAACAATAACAACTTCATCTATAACGGATAATTCGTTTGCAGCAACATGCCGTGTTATCGCAACAATTACTTCAGCACTGTCTACGGTAGAACTTATTACGTTTGCAACTCTAACTTGTTTAAACACATTTGCTCGAACAAATTATATTTTACCATTGCCAGCTGCTGCAGTTCTATGGGCTGTCCCTTCTATGTACACTTACGTCATACTTACACCAACCTTATTATTTTCTACTAGATACTTTTCATATAGGTAAATATTTCAACTTTTCTTATTTTATTTATTTTATTTCCACTATAAAATCTTACTAATTAAAAAAAGACAGTAACATCAACAGTGAATGTACAATTGAGAGATATATTTATCTCTTAAAGTTCTTTGTCCATTAATATTTAGATGCTACTCGCATAATAGTATTACACGTTGGTTTTTTGAAAAATCATATATAATAATTATTCAAAAATATTCATAACAAATATACTCAAACATTCTAATTAATTATTATAAGTGGGAAACCAGAATTTTCCATCGGATGAACGGTTAATAATATTCTATCAAATCTATGTATTGCAATAGAAGTAAATATACATTCATTTTAGCTTCGATGCAAAGCTGAGAAGGAATTATTTTTACTATGATGTTTTTTTTTTTTTGTGTCTGTTACCACTTTTTCTCAGATTTCACCGAACCGATTTCTTTCAACGATACGTCAAACGATCACAAATCGTATCTAGTCGAAGACATTAACCTCAATCATTGAAAAAATTTCCTTCATTCCTCGTCAACGGGGAAAATCTCCAAAAAGATTACAAAAATAAAAATCGCTACTTTTCGACATTTTTTCAATTTTTTTTACTTAAAATTACCATAACTTTTTTAAATATGACAAAATTGATATAATTTTTTTTTTTTATAGATGCATAATATCTTTACCTATCATTTAATATATTTTTTTTATAATTTTTACCCTTTACCTGCCCACGGGGGATTCAAAATTTCACAAATAATTAACTTTTTCAACTTGACCTTTAAAAGTGTTTCGGAAACTCTGACACTTTTATATATATCTTCAATTAAAGCTAATGTAATGTTTCAGACTTTATTTTGTCTTCACGGTAAAAATGGCTACCGAATGCTATATTCGTATGAAAATTCTCGATTTTATATTTTACATATTAAAATTTATATTTATAAAACTTTTTGAAAAATGTATGGATCAATACAATTTTTTTATGCGAAGTAGTATTTATATACATCTTTCATTTGATATACTTTTNTTTTATGCGAAGTAGTATTTATATACATCTTTTATTTGATATACTTTTTTTTAAATCGGACTATTTCCCTTTATACGGGGGGTAGTTTAAATCTTAAAAATTCATATAGAAATTAGAAAGTTTTCAACCTAATTTTTGAAAGTGTTTCGAAAATACTGACACGTTTATATATATCTTAGATTAAAGCTTATGTAATATACTTTAATATACTTCAATCAAAGTTATCAACATCAAACATCAAAGTTATTAAAAAAATAAGATTTTTGTAAAAAAAATTCTTTTTTAATTTTTAATTTTATAATGCTATAATTTTTTGAAAAATATGTGGATTAATACAATTTTTTTATGATAAATATTATTTATAAACTTCTTTCATTCAGTATACTTTTTTTTTAAATAAAATCATTTCCCTTTATATATTTATATATTATAAATATATACACTTATAAATCATAAAACTTGTATCAGGATATAAATAAGGAAATAGGAGATCATGTAGCTCTTGGAATAATCCAACAATTTTTTTAAAATAAACACTTTCTACAAATTTGCATCGAAGCGTTTTTTATGATAGTGATTTTAATCACTGTCAGATATCATTATACTTGACCCAACAATGTCACGTCATCATTGTGCCGCGGCACCCCTGTGCTAGATTTTTTAATATAAATACAATTTTTCACAAACAGATTACACAATTTTTTTATTTATCAACTTGGCGATTTTCATTCACTGATGATGTTATCCTATACAGGGTGATTGGCTAACTATGTCTCACGTAATATCTTTA